>NW_027514030.1:0-105177 GCF_048772815.1 Callospermophilus lateralis
GGCTCACCCAATTTTGTTCCTCTAGGTTGAAGCGTTCGTTTACAGTAGCAGTTTTTATTTTTGGTTTCACTCTGTTCTCTCCTATATAGGTAGATGAATTTGGAACTCTAAATCCAACATGGTTTGTAGTAGCTATTTGAAACTTGACAAAATAAAGGAGTTCTCAGTTTTGTCTCTATGGTTTGTTTCCTCTTCAAGTAGCCCTAGGCACAGACTCTGGCAAAGCACTTTCATTGAGAGGGGTTGCCAAGCTTCTAAGAAATAACGAGTTTCGAAATACCAGCACATATTTTTTTACCCAATCTTGATGATACTTGGTGGTAATGATCAGTCCACAAATCCCACTAGGCTCAACAAATTTTGTTCTTCTAGGTTTAAGCGTTCGTCTACAGTAGCAGTTTTTATATTTAGGTTTCACTCTGTTCCCTCTTATATAGACAGATGAATTTGAAACTCTAAATCCAGCATGGTTTCTAGTAGTGCTTTGAAACTTGACAAAATAAAGTAGTTCTCAGTATTGTCTCTATGGTTTGTTTCCTCTTCAAGTAGCCCTAAGCAGAGACTGTGGAAAAGCACTTTAATTGAAAGAAGTTGCCAAGCTTCCAAGAAATTACGAGTTTCCGAAATACCAGCAAATACTTTTTCACCCAATCTTGATGATATGTGATTTTAATAACAAGTACACGAATCCCACTTGGCTCACCAAATTTAGTTCTTCTACGTGTAAGTGTTCGTCTACAGTAGCAGTTTTTATTTTTAGGTTTCACTTTGTTCTTTCCTATATAGGTAGATGAATTTGGAACTCTTAATCCAACATGGTTTGAAGTAGCTCTTTGAAACTTGACAAAATAAAAGAGTTCTCAGTTTTTTCTCTATGGTTTGTTTCCTCTTCAAGTAGCCCAAGGCACAGACTGTGGAAAAGCACTTTCATTGAGAGGGGTGGCCAAGCTTCTACGATATAACGAGTTTCCGAAATACCAGCAAATATTTTTTCACCCAATCTTGATTATACTTGGTGGTAATGATCAGTACACCAATCCCACTTGGCTCACCAAATTGTGTTCTTCTAGGTTGAAGCTTTCGTCTACAGTAGCAGTTTTTATATTTAGGTTTCACTCTGTTCTCTTTCATATATATAGATGAATTTGGAACTCTAATACAAACATGGTTTGTAGTAGCTCTTTGAAACTTGACAAAATAAAGCAGGTCTCAGTTTTGTCTCTATGGTTTGTTTCCTCTTCAAGTAGCCCTAGGCACAGACTGTGGAAAAGCACTTTCATTGAGAGGGGTTGCCAAGCCCCTAAGAAATAATGAGTTTTCGAAATACCAGCAAATATTTTTTCACCCAATCTTGATGGTGCTTGGTGGTAATGATCGGTACAGAAATCCCACTTGTCTCACCAAATTTTTTTCTTCTAGTTTGAAGCGTTCGTTTAAAGTAGCAGTTTATATTTTTAGGTTTCCCTCTGTTCTCTCCTATATAGATAGCTGAATTTTAACTCTAAATCCAATATGGTTTGTACTAGCTCTTTGAAACTTGACAAAAATATAGTTCTCAGTTTTGTCTCTATGATTTCTTTCCTCTTCAAGTAGCCCTAAGCACAGACTGTGGAAAAGCACTTTCATTGAAAGGGGTTGCCAAGCTTCCAAGAAATTACGAGTTTCCGAAATACCAGCAAATACTTTTTCACCCAATCTTGATGAAAAGTGGTGGTAATTACAAGTACACAAATCCCACTTGGCTCACCAAATTTTGTTCTTTCCGGTTGAAGCATTCGTTTACAGTAGCAGTTTTTATTTTTCAGATTCACTTTGTTCTCTCTTATATAGATAGATGAATTTGGAAATCTAAATCCAACATGGTTTGTAGTAGCTCCTTGAAACTTAACAAAATAAAGGAGTTCTCACTTTTATCTCAATGGTTTGTTTCCTCTTCAAGTAGCCCTAGGCAGAGACTGTGGAAAAGCAGTTTCATTGAGAGGGTTTGCAAGCTTCTAAGAAATAATGTGTTTCCGAATTTCCAGGAAATATTTTTTCACCCAATCTTTATGATACTTGGTTTTAATAATCAGTACACCAATCCCACCTGGCTCACCAAATTTTGTTTTTCTAGGTTGAAGCGTTCGTCTACAGTAGCAGTTTTTATATTTAGGTTACACTCTGTTCTCTTCTATATAGATACATGAATTTGGAACTCTAAATCCAACATGGTTTGTAGTAGCTCGTTGAAACTTTACAAAATAAAGGAGTTCTCAGTATTGTCTCTACGGTTTGTTTCCTCTTCAAGGAGCCCTAGGCACAGATGTGGAAAAGCATTTTCAATGAAAGCGGTTGCCAAGCTTCCAAGAAATAACGAGTTTCCGAAATACCAGCAAATATTTTTTCACCCAATCTTTATGATACTTGGTGGTAATGATCGGTACAGAAATCCCACTTGACTCACCAAATTTTGTTCTTCTACTTTGAAGCGTTCGTTTACAGTAGCAGTCTATATTTTTAGGTTTCCCTCTGTTCTCTCCTATATAGATACCTGAATTTGGAACTCTAAATCCAACATGGTTTGTACTAGCTATTTGAAAATTGACAAAATAATGGAGTTCTCAGTTTTGTCTCTATGATTTGTTTCCTCTTCAAGTAGCCCTAAGCAGAGACTGTGGAAAAGCACTTTCATTGAAAGGGGTTGCCAAGCTTCCAAGAAATTACGAGTTTCCGAAACACCAGCAAACATTTTTTCACCCAATCTTGATGATACTTTTTGGTAATGATCGGTACAGAAATCCCACTTGACTCACTAAATTTTGTTCTTCTAGTTTGAAGCGTTCGTTTATAGTAGCAGTTTATATTTTTAGGTTTCCCTCTGTTCTCTCCTATATAGATAGCTGAATTTGGAAGTCTAAATCCAACATGGTTTGTTCTAGCTCTTTGAAACATGAGAAAAAAAGTAGTTCTCAGTTTTGTCCCTATGGTTTGTTTCCTCTTCAAGTAGCCCTAGGTACAGATTGTGGAAAAGCATTTTCATTTAGAGGGTTTGCCAAGCTTCTAAGAAATAACGAGTTTCCAAAATACCAACAAATATTTTTTCACCCAATCTTGATGATACTTGGTGGTAATGATAAGTACACAAATCCCATTTGGCTCACCAAATTTTGTTCTTCTCAGTTGGAGCGTTCGTTTACAGTAGCAGTTTTTATTTTTCAGTTTCACTTTCTTCTCTCCTATATATATAGATGAATTTTAAACCTAAATCCAACATGGTTTGTAGTAGCTCCTTGAAACTTGACAAAATAAAGGAGTTCTTAGTTTTGTCTCAATGGTTTCTTTCCTCTGCAAGTAGCCCTAGGCCCAGACTGTGGAAAAGCACTTTCATTGAGAGGGGTTGCAAGCTTCTAAGAAACAATGAATTTCCTAAATACCAGCAAATATTTTTTTACCCAATCTTAATGATACTTGGTTTTCATAATCAGTACACCAATCCCACTTTGCTCACCAAATTTTGTTTTTCTAGGTTGAAGCGTTCGTCTACAGTAGCAGTTTTTATATTTAGGTTTCACTCTGTTCTCTTCTATATAGATACATGAATTTTGAATTCTAAATCAAACATGGTTTGTAGTAGCTCTTTGAAACTTGACAAAATAAAGGAGTTCTCAGTATTGTCTCTATGGTTTGTTTCCTCTTCAAGTAGCCCTAGGCACAGACTGTGGAAAAGCAATTTCATTGAAAGGGGTAGCCAAGCTTCCAAGAAATAACGAGTTTCCGAAATACCAGCAAATATTTTTTCACCCAATCTGGATGATACTAGGTGGTAATGATCGGTACAGAAATCCCACTTGACCCACCAAATTTTGTTCTTCTAGGTTGAAGCATTCGTTTACAGTAGCAGTTTATATTTTTATTTTTCCCTCTGTTCTTTCCTATATAGATAGATGAATTTGGAACTCTAAATTCAACATGGTTTGAAGTAGCTCTTTGAAACTTGACAAAATAAAGGAGTTCTCAGTTTTGTTTCTATGGTTTGTTTCCTCTTCAAGTTGCCCTAAGCAGAGAATATGGAAAAGCACTTTCATTGAAACGATTTGCCAAGTTTCAAAGAAATAACGAGTTTCCGAAACACCAGCAAACATTTTTTCACCCAATCTTGAGGATACTTTTTGGTAATGATCGGTAAAGAAATCCCACTTGACTCAACAAATTTTGTTCTTCTAGTTTGAAGCCTTCATTTACAGTAGCAGTTTATATTTTTAGGTTTCCCTCTGTTCTCTCCTATATAGATAGCAGAATTTGGAACTCTAAATCCAACATGGTTTGTACTAGCTGTTTGAAACTTGACAAAAAAAGTAGTTCTCAGTTTTGTCCCTATGATTTCTTTCCTCTTCAAGTAGCTCTAAGCAGATACTGTGGAATAGCACTTTCATTGAAAGTGGTTGCCAATCTTCCAAGAAATTACGAGTTTCCGAAATACAAGCAAATACTTTTTCACCCAATCTTGATGATAAGTGGTGGTAATGACAAGTACACAAATCCCACTTGGCTCACCAAATTTTGTTCTTCTCGGTTGAAGCATTCGTTTAGAGTAGCAGTTTTTATTTTTCGGTTTCACTTTGTTCTCTCCTATATAGATAGATGAATTTGGAAATCTAAATCCAAGATGGTTTGTAGTAGCTCTTTGAAACTTGACAAAATAAAGGTGTTCTCAGTTTTGTCTCTATGGTTTGTTTCCTCTTCAAGTAGCCCTAGGCACAGACTGTGGAAAAGCACTTTCATTGAGAGGGGTTGCCAAGCTTCTAAGAAATAACGATTTCCGAAATACCAGCAAATATTTTTTCACCCAAACTTGATGATACTTGGTTGTAATAATCAGTACACCAATATCACTTGGCTCACCAAATTTTGTTCTTCTAGGTTGAAGCGTTCGTCTACAGTAGCAGTTTTTATATTTAGGTTTCACTCTGTTCTCTTCTATATAGATACATGAATTTGGAACTATAAATCCAACATGGTTTGTAGTAGCTCTTTGAAACTAGACAAAATAAAGGAGTTCTCAGTATTGTCTCTATGGTTTGTTTCCACTTCATGTAGCCCTAGGCACAGACTGTGCAAAGGCACTTTCATTGAAATGGGTTGCGAAGCTTCCAAGAAATAACGAGTTTCCGAAATACCAGCAAATATTTTTTCACTAATCTGCATGATACTTAGTGGTAATGAACAGAATACAAATGCCACTTGACTCACCAAATTTTATTATTCTAGTTTGAAGCGTTCGTTTAAAGTAACAGTTTATTTTTTTAGGTTTCCCTCTGTTCTCTCCTATATGGATAGATGAATTTGGAACTCTAAATCCAACATGGTTTGTATTAGATCTTTGAAACTTGACAAAATAAAGGAGTTCTCAGTTTTGTGTCTATCTTTTCTTTCCTCTTCAAGTAGCGCTAAGTAGAGACTGTGGAATAGCACTTTCATTGAAAGGGGTTGCCAAGCTTCCAAGAAATTACGAGTTTCTGAAATACCAGCAAATACTTTTTCACCCAATCTTGATGATAAGTGGTGGTAATGACAAGTACACAAATCCCACTTGGCTCACCAAATTTTGTTTTTCTCGGTTGAAGCGTTCGTTTACTGTAGCAGTTTTTATTTTTAGCTTTCTTTTTGTTCTCTCCTATATAGATAGATGAATTTGGAAATCTAAATCCAACATGGTTTGTAGTAGCTCTTTGAACTTGGCTAAATAAAGGAGTTCTTAGTTTTGTCTCTATGGTTTGTTTCCTCTTCAAGTAGCCCTAGGCACAGATTGTGGAAAAGCACTTTCATTGAGAGGGGTTGCCAAGCTTCTAAGAAATAACGAGTTTCCAAAATACCAGCAAACATTTTTCACCCAATCTTGATGATACTTGGTGGTAATGATCAGTACACAAATCCCACTTGACTCACCAAATATTGTTCTTCTAATTTGAAGCGTTCGTTTAAAGTAGCAATTTATATTTTTAGGTTTCCCTCTGTTCTCCCCTATATAGATAGCTGAATTTGGAACTCTAAATCCAACATGGTTTGTACTAGCTCCTTGAAACTTGACAAAATTAAGGAGTTCTCAGTTTTGTCTCAATGGTTTGTTACCTCTTCAAGTAGCCCTAGGCAAAGACTGTGGAAAAGCACTTTCATTGAGAGGGATTGCCAAGCTTCTAAGAAATAACGAGTTTCCGAAATACCAGCAAATATTTATTCACCCAATCTTTGTGATACTTGGTTTTAATAATCAGTACACCAATCCCACTTGGCTCAAAAAATTTTGTTCTTCTAGGTTGAAGCGTTCGTTTTCAGTAGCAGTTTTCATTTTTAGGTTTCACTTTGTTCTCTCCTATATAGATAGATGAATTTGGAACTCTAAATCCAACATGGTTTGTAGTAGCTCTTTGAAACTTGAGAAAATAAAGGCGTTCTCAGTTGTGTCTCTATGGTTTGTTTCCTCTTCAAGTAGCCCTAGGCACAGACTGTGGAAAACCACTTTTATTGAGAGGGGTTGCCAACCTTCTAAGAAATAAAGAGTTTCCGAAATACCAGCAAATATTTTTTCACCCAATCTTGAATATACTTGGTGGTAATAATCAGTACTCCAATCCCACTTGGCTCACTAAATTTTGTTGTTCTAGGTTGAAGCGTTCGACTACAGTAGCAATTTTTATATTTAGGTTTCACTCTGTTCTCTTCTATATAGATAGATGAATTTGGAATTCGAAATCGAACATGGTTTTTAGTAGCTCTTTGAAACTTGACAAAATAATGTAGTTCTCATTTTGGTCTCTATCGTTTGATTCCTCTTCAAGTAGCCCTAGGCACAGAATGTGGAAAAGCACTTTCATTGAAAGGAGTTGCCAAGCTTCTAAGAAATAACGAGTTTCCGAAATACCAGCAAATATTTTTTCATCCAAACTGGATGATACTTGGTGGTAATGATCTGTACACAAATCCCAGTTGACTCACCAAATTTTGTTCTTCTAGGTTGATGCATTTGTTTACAGTAGCAGTTTATATTTTTAGGTTTCCCTCTGTTCTCTCCTATATAGATAGATGAATTTGGAACACTAAATCCAACATGGTTTTTAGTAGCTCTTTGAAACTTGAGAATAAAAGGCGTTCTCAGTTTTGTCTCTATGGTTTGTTTCCTCTTCAAGTAGCCCTAGGCACAGACTGTGGAGAAGCACTTTCATTGAGAGGGGTTGTAAAGCTTCTAAGATAAAACGAGGTTTCGAAATACCAGCAAACATTTTTTCAGCCAATCTTGATGATACTTGGTGTAATGATGAGTACACCAATCCCACTTGGCTCACCATATTTGGTTCTTCTAGCTTGAAGCATTCGTTTACAGTAGCAGTTTTTATTTTTATGTTTCTCTTTGTTCTCTCCTATGTAGGTTGATGAATTTGGAACTCTAAATCCAACATGGTTTGTAGTAGCTCTTTGAAACTTGACAAAATAAAGGAGTTCTCAGTTTTGTCTCTAAGGTTTGTTTCCTCTTCAAGTAGACCTAGGCACAGACTGTGGAAAAGCACTTTCATTGAGAGGGGTTGCCAAGTTTCTAAGAAATAACAAGATTCCGAAATACCAGCAAATATTTTTTCACCCAATCTTGATGATACTAGGTGGTAATGATCAGTACACAAATCCGACTAGGCTCACCAAATTTTGTTCTTCTAGGTTTAAGCGTTCATCTACAGGAGCAATTTTTATATTTAGGTTTCACTCTGTCCTCTCCTATATAGATAGCTGAATTTGGAACTCTAAATCCAACATGGTTTGTAGTAGCTCTTTGAAACTTGACAAAAAAAGTAGGTGTCAGTTTTGTCTCTATGATTTGTTTCCTCTTCAAGTAGCCCTAAACAGAAACAGTGGAAAAGCACTTTCATTGAAAGGGGTTGCCATGCTTCCAAGAAAAAACGAATTTCCGAAATACCAGCAAATATTTTTCACCCAATCTTGATTATACTTGGTGGTAATGATCCGTACAACAATCCCACTTTGCTCACCAAATTTTGTTCTTCTAGGTTGAAGCATTCGTCTACAGTAGCAGTTTTTATATTTAGGTTTCCCTCTGATCTCTTCTATATAGATACATGAATTTGGAACTCTAAATCCAACATGGTCTCTAGTAGGTCTTTGAAACTAGGCCAAATAAAGGAGTTCTCCTTATTGTCTCTATGGTTTGTTTCCTCTTCAAGTAGCCCTAAGCAGAGACTGTGGAAAAGCACTTTCATTGAAAGGGGTTGCCATGCTTCCAAGAAATTACGAGTTTCCGAAATACCAGCAAATATTTTTTCACCCAAACTTGATGATACTAGGTGGTACTGACAAGTACACAAATTCCACTTTGCTCACCAAATTTTGTTCTTCTAGGTTGAAGCGTTCATTTACAGTAGCAGTTTTTATTTTTAGGTATCACTCTGTTCTCTCTTATATAGATCGAAAAATTTGGAACTCTAAATACAACATAGTTTGTAGTAGCTCTTTGAAACTTGACAAAATAAATTAGTTCTCAGTTTTTTCTCTATGGTTTGTATCCTCTTAAAGTAGCCCTAGGCACAGACTGTGGAAAAGCACCTTCATTGAAAGGGGTTGCCAAGCTTCCAAGAAATTACGAGTTTCCGAAATACCAGCAAATATTTATTCACCCAATCTTTGTGATACTTGGTTTTAATAATCAGTACACCAATCCCACTTGGCTCAAAAAATTTTGTTCTTCTAGGTTGAAGCGTTCGTTTTCAGTAGCAGTTTTCATTTTTAGGTTTCACTTTGTTCTCTCCTATATAGATAGATGAATTTGGAACTCTAAATCCAACATGGTTTGTTGTAGCTCTTTGAAACCTGACAAAATAAAGGAGTTCTCAGTTTTGTCTCTATGGTTTGTTTCCTCTTCAAGTAGACCTAGGCACAGACTGTGGAAAAGCACTTTTATTTTTACGGGTGGCAAAGCTTCTAAGAAATAACGAGTTTCCGAAATACAAGCAAATATTTTTTCACCCAATGTTGATGATACTTGGTGGTAATGATGGGTACACAATTCCCATTTGACTCACCAAATTTTGTTCTTCTAGTTTGAAGCGTTCGTTTACAATACCAGTTTATATTTTTAGGTATTTCTCTGTTCTCTCCTATATAGATAGATGAATTTGGAGCTCTAAATCAAACATGGTTTTTAGTAGCTCTTTGAAACTTGAAAAAATAAAGGAGTTCTCAGTTTTGTCTCTATGATTTGTTTTCTCTCCAAGTAGCCATAAACAGAGACTGTGGAAAAGCACTTTCAATAAAAGGGGTTGCCAAGCTTCCAAGAAATTACGAGTTTCCGAAATAGCAGCAAATACTTTTTCACCCAATCTTGATGATACGTGGTCGTAATGACAATTACACAAATCCCACTTAGCTCAACAAATTTTCTTCTTCTAAGTTGAAGCGTTCATTTACCGTAGCAGTTTTTATTTTTAGGTTTCACTTTGTTCTCTCCTATATAGATAGATGAATTTGAAACTCTAAATCCCACATGGTTTGTAGTAGCTCTTTGAAACTTGACATATAAAGGAGTTGTCAGTTTTGTGTCTATGGTTTGTTTCCTCTTCAAGTAGCCCTAGGCACAGACTGGGAAAAGCACTTGCATTGAGAGGGTTTGCCAAACTTCTAAGAAAAAACGAGTTTCCGAAATACCAGCAAATATTTTTTTACCCAATCTTTATGATACTTGGTGGTAATGACAAGTACACAAATCCCACTTGGCTCACCAAATTTTGTTCTTCTAGGTGGAAACGTTCGTTTACAGTTGCACTTTTTATTTTTTATTTCACTCTGTTCTCTCCTATATAGATACATGAATTTTAACTGAAAATCCAACATGGTTTGTAGTACCTCTTTGAAACATGACAAAATAAAGGAGTTCTCAGTTTTGTCTCTATGGTTTGTTTCCTCTTCAAGTAGCCCTAGGCACAGACTGTGTAAAAGCACTTTCATTGAGAGGGGTGTTGAGGCTTCTAAGAAATAACGAGTTTCCAAAATAGCAGGAAATATTTTTTCACCCAATATTGATGATACTTGGTGGTAATGATAGGTACACAAATCCCACTTTGCTCAGCAAATTTTGTTCCTCTAGGTTTAAGCGTTTGTCTACAGTAGAAGTTGTTATATTTAGGTTTCACTCTGTTCTCTCCTATATAGATAGATGAATTTGGAACTCTAAATCCAACATGGGTTGTAGTAGCTCTTTGAAACTTGACAAAATAAAAAAGATCTCAGTTTTGTCTCTATGGTTTGTTTCCTCTTCAATAGACCTAGGCACAGACTGTGGAAAAGCACTTTCATTGAGAGGAGTTGCCAAGATTCTAAGAAATAACGAGTTTCCGAAATACCAGCAAATATTTTTTAACAAATCTTGATGATACTTGGTGGTAATGATCAGTACACAAATCCCACTTGACTCACCAAATTTTGTTCTTCTAGGTTGAAGCGTTCGTCTACAGTAGCAGTTTATATATTTAGGTTTTTCTCTGTTCTCTCCTATATAGATAGATGAATTTGGAAATCTAAATCCACCACGGTTTGTAGTACCTCTTTGAAACGTGACAAAATAAATTAGTTCTCTGTTTTGTCTCTATGGTTGGTTTCCTCTTCAAGTAGCCCTAGGCACAAACTGTGGAAAAGCACTTGCATTGAAAAGTGTTGCCAAGCTTCCAAGGATTAACGAGTTTCCGATATACCAGAAAATATTTTTTCACCCAATCTTGATAACACTTTGTGGTATGATATGTACACAAATCCCACTTGGCTCATCAAATTTTGTTCTTTCAGGTTGAAGCGTTCGTTTACATTAGCCGTTTTTATTTTTAGGTTTCACTTTGTTCTCTCCTATATAGATAGATGAATTTGGAACTCTAAATCCAACATGGTTTGTAGTAGCTCTTCGAAACTTGACAAAATAAAGGAGTTCTCACTTTTGTCTCTATGGTTTGTATCCTCTTCAATAGCCCTAGGCACAGACTGTGGAAAAGCACTTTCATTGAGAGGGGTTGCCAAGCTTCTAAGAAATAACGAGTTTCCGAAATACCAGCAAATCTTTTTTCACCCAATCTTGATGATACTTGGTGGTAATGATCAGTACACAAATCCCACTTGACTCACCAAATTTTGTTCTTCTAGGTTTAAGCTTTCGTCTACAGTAGCAGTTTTTATATTTAGGTTTCACTCTGTTCTCTCCTATATTGATAGATGAATTTGGAACTCTAAATCCAACATGGTTTGTAGTAACTCTTTGAAACTTGACAAAATCAAGTAGATCTCAGTTTTGACTCTATGGTTTGTTTCCTCTTCAAGTAGCCCTAGGCACAGACTGTGGAAAAGCACTTTCATTGAGAGGGGTTGCCAAACTTCTAATAAATAACGAGTTTCCGAAATACCAGCAAATATTTTTTTCACCCAATCTTGATGATACTTGGTGGTAAGGATCAGTACACAAATCCCACTTGGCTCACCAAATTTTGTTCTTCTAGGTTGAAGCGTTCGTCTACAGTATCTGTTTTTGTATTTATGTTTTTCTCTGTTCTTTCCTATATAGAATGATGAATTTGGAACTCTAAATCCATCATGGTTTGTAGTAGCTCTTTGAAACTTGACAAAAAAAAGTAGTTATCAGTTATGTCTCTATGATTTATTTCCTCTTCAAGTAGCCCTAGGCACAGATTGTGGAAAAGCAATTTCATTGAGAGGGGTTGCCAAGATTCTAAGAAATAACGATTTTCCGAAATACCAGCAAATATTTTTTCAACCAATCTTGATGATACTTGCTGGTAATGATCAGTAGAGAAATCCCACTAGGCTCACCAAATTTTCTTCTTCTAGGTTGAAGCGTTCGTCTACGTATCAGTTTTTATATTTAGGTTTTTCTCTGTTCTCTCCTATATAGATAGATGAATTTGGAACTCTAAATCCAACATGGTTTGTAGTAGCTCTTTTAAACTTGACAAAAGAACGTAGTTGGCAATTTTGTCTCTATGGTTTGTTTCCTCTTCAAGTATCCCTAAGCAGAGACTCTGGAATAGGACTTTCATTGAAAGGGGTGGCCAAGCTTCCTAGAAATTAAGAGTTTCCGAAATACCAGCAAATATTTTTTCACCCAATCTTGATGATACGTGGTGGTAATGACAAGTACACAAATCCCACTTGGCTCACCAAATTTTGTTCTAGGTTGAAGCGTTCGTTTACAGCAGCAGTTTTATTTTTAGGTTTCACTCTGTTCTCTCCTATATAGATAGAGGAATTTGGAACTCTAAATCCAACATGTTTTGTAGTAGCTCTTTGAAACTTGACAAAATAAAGGAGTTCTCGGTTTTGTTGCTATGGTTTGTTTTCTCTTCAAGTAGCCCTAGGCACAGACTGTGGAAAAGCACTTTCATTGAGAGGGGTTGCCAAGCTTCTAAGAAATAAAGAGTTTCCGAAATACCAGCAAATATTTTTTCACCCAAACTGATGATACTTGGTGGTAATGATCAGTACACAAATCCCACTTGGCTCACCAAATTTTGCTCTACTAGGTTAAAGCGTTCGGTTACAGTAGCAGTTTTTATTTTTAGGTTTCACTCTGTTCTCTATTATATAGATAGATGAATTTGGAACTCTAATCCAACATGTTTTGTAGTAGCTCTTTGAAACTTGACAAAATAAAGTAGTTCTCAGTTTTGTCTCTATGATTTTTTCCCCTTCAAGAATCCCCAGGCACAGACTGTGGAAAAGCACTTTCATTGAGAGGGGTTGCCAAGCTGCTAAGAAATAAAGAGTTTCCGAAATACCAGCAAATATTTTTTCACCCAATCTTGATGATACTTGTTGGTAATGATCAGGACATAAATCCCACTTATCTCACCAAATTCTGTTCTTCTAGGTTTAAGCGTTTGTCTACAGTAGCAATTTTTATATTTAGGTTTCACTCTGTTCTCTCCTATATAGATAGATGAATTTGGAAATCTAAATACAACATGGTTTGTAGTAGCTCTTTGAAACTTGAAAAATAAAGTATTTCTCAGTTTTGTCTCTATGGTTTGTTTCCTCTTCAAGTAGCCCTAGGCACAGACTGTGGAAAAGCACTTTCATTGAGAGGGGTTGCCAAGCTTCTAAGAAATAAATAGTTTCCGAAGTACCAGAAAATTTTTTTCACCCAATATTGATGATACTTGGTGGTTATGATCAGGACACAAATCCCACTTATCTCAGCAAATTCTGTTCTTCTATGTTGAAGCGTTCGTCTAAGTAGCAGTTTTTATATTTGGGTTTTTCTCTGTTCTCTCCTATATAGATAGATGAATTTGGAACTCTAAATCCAACATGGTTTGTAGTAGCTCTTTGAATCTTGACAAAAAAAAGTAGTTCTCAGTTTTGTCTCTATGGTTTGTTTCCTCTTCAAGTAGCCCTAAGCAGACACTGGGGAAAAGCACTTTCATTGAAAGGGGTTGCCAAGCTTCGAAGAAATTACGAGTTTCCGAAATACCAGCAAATATTTTTTCACCCAATCTTGATGATACGTGGTGGTAATGACAAGTACACAAATTCCACTTAGCTCAACAAATTTTGTTCTTCCAGTTTGCAGTGTTGGTTTACAGTAGCAGTTTTTATTTTTAGGTTTCACTCTGTTCTATCCTATATATATATAGATGAATTTGGAACTCTAAATCCAACATGATTTGTAGTAGCTCTTTGAAACTTGACAAAATAAAGGTGTTCTCAGTTTTGTCTCTATGGTTCGTTTCCTCTTCAAGTAGTCCTAGGCACAGTCTGTGGAAAAGCACTTTCATTGAGAGGGGTTGCCAAGCTTCTACGAAATAACGAGTTTCCGAAATACCAGCAAATATTTTTTCACCCAATCTTGATGATACTTGGTGGTAAAGATCAGTACACCGATCCCACTTGGGTAACCTAATTTTGTTTTTCTAGGTTGAAGCGTTCATTTACAGTAGCAGTTTTAATTTTAGGTTTCACACTGTTTTCTCCTATATAGATAAATGAATTTGGAACTCTAAATCCAACATGGTTTGTAGTAGCTCTTTGAAATTGACAAAATAAATGACTTCTCCGTTTTGTCTCTTAAGTTTGTTTCCTATTCCAGTAGCCCTACGCACAGACTGTGGAAAAGCACTTTCATTAAGAGGGGTTGCCAAGCTTCTAAGAAATAAGTAGTTTCCGAAATACCAGCAAATATTTTTTCACAAAATCTTGATGATACTTGGTGGTAATGATCAGTACACAAATCCCACCTGGCTCACCAAATTTTGTTCTTCTAGGTTGAAGCGTTCTTCTACAGTAGCAGTTTTTATATTTAGGTTTCCCTATGTTATCTCCTATAGAGATAGATGAATTTGGAACTCTAAATCCAACATGGTTTGTAGTTACTCTTTGAAACGTGACAAAATAAAGGAGTTCTCAGTTTTGTCTCTATGGGTTGTTTCCTCTTCAAATAGCCCTAGGCACAGACTGTGGAAAAGCACTTTCATTGAGAGGGGTTGCAAAGCTTTTAAAAAATAACGAGTTTCCAAAATACCAGCAAATATTTTTTCACCCAATCTTTATGATAATGGGTGGTAATGATCAGGAAACAAATCCCACTTGGCTCACCAAGTTCTGTTCTTCGAGGTTTAAGCGTTCGTCTACAGTAGCCGTTTTTATATTAAGGTCTCACTCTGTTCTCTCCTATATAGATACATGAATTTGGAACTCTAAATCCAACATGGTTTGTAGTAGCTCTTTGAAACTTGACAAAATAAGGAGTTCTCAGTTTTGTCTCTATGGTTTGTTTCCTCTTCAAATAGCCCTAGGCACAGACTGTGGAAAAGCACTTTCATTGAGAGGGGTTGCCAAGCTTCTAAGAAATAAAGAGTTTCCGAAGTACCAGAAAATTTTTTTCACCCAATCTTGATGATACTTGGTGGTTATGATCAGGACACAAATCCCACTTATCTCAGCAAATTCTGTTCTTCTATGTTGAAGCGTTCGTCTAAGTAGCAGTTTTTATATTTGGGTTTTTCTCTGTTCTCTCCTATATAGATAAATGAATTTGGAACTCTAAATCCAACATGGTTTGTAGTAGCTCTTTGAATCTTGACAAAAAAAAGTAGTTCTCAGTTTTGTCTCTATGGTTTGTTTCCACTTCAAGTAGCCCTAAGCAGACACTGGGGAAAAGCACTTTCATTGAAAGGGGTTGCCAAGCTTCGAAGAAATTACGAGTTTCCGAAATACCAGCAAATATTTTTTCACCCAATCTTGATGGTACGTGGTGGTAATGACAAGTACACAAATCCCACTTAGCTTAACAAATTTTGTTCTTCCAGTTTGCAGTGTTGGTTTACAGTAGCAGTTTTTATTTTTAGGTTTCACTCTGTTCTATCCTATATATATATAGATGAATTTGGAACTCTAAATCCAACATGATTTGTAGTAGCTCTTTGAAACTTGACAAAATAAAGGTGTTCTCAGTTTTGTCTCTATGGTTCGTTTCCTCTTCAAGTAGTCCTAGGCACAGTCTGTGGAAAAGCACTTTCATTGAGAGGGGTTGCCAAGCTTCTAAGAAATAACGAGTTTCTGAAATACCAGCACATATTTTTTCACCCAATCTTGATGATACTTGGTGGTAAAGATCAGTACACCGATCCCACTTGGGTAACCTAATTTTGTTTTTCTAGGTTGAAGCGTTCATTTACAGTAGCAGTTTTAATTTTAGGTTTCACACTGTTTTCTCCTATATAGATAAATGAATTTGGAACTCTAAATCCAACATGGTTTGTAGTAGCTCTTTGAAACTTGACAAAATAAATGACTTCTCCGTTTTGTCTCTTAAGTTTGTTTCCTATTCCAGTAGCCCTACGCACAGACTGTGGAAAAGCACTTTCATTAAGAGGGGTTGCCAAGCTTCTAAGAAATAAGTAGTTTCCGAAATACCAGCAAATATTTTTTCACAAAATCTTGATGATACTTGGTGGTAATGATCAGTACACAAATCCCACCTGGCTCACCAAATTTTGTTCTTCTAGGTTGAAGCGTTCTTCTACAGTAGCAGTTTTTATATTTAGGTTTCCCTATGTTATCTCCTATAGAGATAGATGAATTTGGAACTCTAAATCCAACATGGTTTGTAGTTACTCTTTGAAACGTGACAAAATAAAGGAGTTCTCAGTTTTGTCTCTATGGGTTGTTTCCTCTTCAAATAGCCCTAGGCACAGACTGTGGAAAAGCACTTTCATTGAGAGGGGTTGCAAAGCTTTTAAAAAATAACGAGTTTCCAAAATACCAGCAAATATTTTTTCACCCAATCTTTATGATAATGGGTGGTAATGATCAGGAAACAAATCCCACTTGGCTCACCAAGTTCTGTTCTTCGAGGTTTAAGCGTTCGTCTACAGTAGCCGTTTTTATATTAAGGTCTCACTCTGTTCTCTCCTATATAGATACATGAATTTGGAACTCTAAATCCAACATGGTTTGTAGTAGCTCTTTGAAACTTGACAAAATAAGGAGTTCTCAGTTTTGTCTCTATGGTTTGTTTCCTCTTCAAATAGCCCTAGGCACAGACTGTGGAAAAGCACTTTCATTGAGAGGGGTTGCCAAGCTTCTAAGAAATAACGAGTTTCCGAAATATCAGCAAATATTTTTTCACCCAATCCTGATGATACTTGGTGGTAAGGATCAGTACACAGATCCCACTTGGCTCACCAAATTGTGTTCTTCTAGGTTGAAGCATTCGTCTACAGCAGCTTTTTTCATATGTAGGTTTCACTCTGTTCTCTCCTATATAGATAGTTGAATTTGGAAATCTAAATCCAACATGGTTTGTAGTAGCTCTTTGAAACTTGGCAAAATAAAGGAGTTCTCAGTTTTGTCTCTATGGTTTGTTTCCTTTTCAAGTAGCCCTAAGCAGACACTGTGGAAAAGCACTTTCATTGAAAGGGGTTGCCAAGCTTCCAAGAAATTACGAGTTTCCGAAATACCAGCAAATATTTTTAAACCCAATCTTGATGATACGTAGTGGTAATGACAAGTACACAAATCCCACTTGGCTCACCAAATTTTGCTCTTCTAGGTTAAAGCGTTCGGTTACAGTAGCAGTTTTTATTTTTAGGTTTCACACTGTTCTCTATTATATAGATAGATGAATTTGGAACTCTAATCCAACATGTTTTGTAGTAGCTCTTTGAAACTTGACAAAATAAAGTAGTTCTCAGTTTTGTCTCTATGATTTTTTTCCCCTTCAAGAATCCCCAGGCACAGACTGTGGAAAAGCACTTTCATTGAGAGGGGTTGCCAAGCTTCTAAGAAATAAAGAGTTTCCGAAATACCAGCAAATATTTTTTCACCCAATCTTGATGATACTTGTTGGTAATGATCAGGACATAAATCCCACTTATCTCACCAAATTCTGTTCTTCTAGGTTTAAGCGTTCGTCTACAGTAGCAGTTTTTATATTTAGGTTTCACTCTGTTCTCTCCTATATTGATAGATGAATTTGGAACTCTAAATCCAACGTCTTTTGTAGTGGCTCTTTGAAACTTGACAAAATAAAGAAGTTCTCAGTTTTGTATCTATGGTTTGTTTCCTGTTCAAGTAGCCCTAGGCACAGACTGTGGAAAATCACTTTAATTGAGAGGGGATGCCAAGCTTCTTAGAAATAACGAGTTTCCGAAATACCAGCAAATATTTTTTCACCCAATCTTGATGATACTTGGTGGTAATGATCAGGAGACAAATCCCACTTGGCTCACCAAATTCTGTTCTTCTAGGTTTAAGCGTTCCTCTACAGTAGCAGTTTTTATATTTAGGTTTCACTCTGTTCTCTCCTATATTGATAGATGAATTTGGAACTCTAAATCCAACATGGTTTGTAGTAACTCTTTGAAACTTGACAAAATCAAGTAGATCTCAGTTTTGACTCTATGGTTTGTTTCCTCTTCAAGTAGCCCTAGGCACAGACTGTGAAAAGCACTTTCATTGAGAGGGGTTGCCAAGCTTCTAAGAAATAACGAGTTTCCGAAATACCAGCAAATATTTTTTCACCCAATCTTTATGATAATGAGTGGTAATGATCAGGACACAATTCCCACTTGGCTCACCAAATTCTGTTCTTCGAGGTTTAAGCATTCGTCTACAGTAGCAGTTTTTATATTTAGGTTTCACTCTGTTCTCTCCTATATAGATAGATGAATTTGGAACTCTAAATCCAACATGGTTTGTAGTAGCTCTATGAAACTTGAAAAATAAAGTATTTCTCAGTTTTGTCTCTATGGTTTGTTTCCTCTTCAAGTAGCCCTAGGCACAGACTGTGGAAAAGCACTTTCATTGAGAGGGGTTGCCAAGCTTCTAAGAAATAAAGAGTTTCCGAAGTACCAGAAAATTTTTTTCACCCAATCTTGATGATACTTGGTGGTTATGATCAGGAAACAAATCCCACTTATCTCAGCAAATTCTGTTCTTCTATGTTGAAGCGTTCCTCTAAGTAGCAGTTTTTATATTTGGGTTTTTCTCTGTTTTCTCCTATATAGATAGATGAATTTGGAACTCTAAATCTAACATGGTTTGTAGTAGCTCTTTGAATCTTGACAAAAAAAGTAGTTCTCAGTTTTGTCTCTATGGTTTGTTTCCTCTTCAAGTACCCCTAAGCAGACACTGGGGAAAAGCACTTTCATTGAAAGGGGTTGCCAAGCTTCCAAGAAATTACGAGTTTCCGAAATACCAGCAAATATTTTTTCACCCAATCTTGATGATACGTGGTGGTAATGACAAGTACACAAATCCCACTTAGCTCAACAAATTTTGTTCTTCTAGTTTGCAGTGTTGGTTTAGAGTAGCAGTTTTTATTTTTAGGTTTCACTCTGTTCTATCCTATATAGATAGATAAATTTGGAACTCTAAATCCAACATGTTTTGTAGTAGCTCTTTGAAACTTGACAAAATAAAGGTGTTCTCAGTTTTTTCTCTATGGTTCGTTTCCTCTTCAAGTAGCCCTACGCACAGTCTGTGGAAAAGCACTTTCATTGAGAGGGGTTGCCAAGCTTCTAAGAAATAACGAGTTTCCGAAATACCAGCAAATATTTTTTCACCCAATCTTGATGATACGTGGTGGGAATGATCGGTACACAAATCCCACTTGGCTCACCAAATTTTGTTCTTCTAGGTGGAAACGTTAGTTTACAGTTGCACTTTTTATTTTTTATTTCACTCTGTTCTCTCCTATATAGATACATGAATTTTAACTGAAAATCCAACATGGTTTGTAGTACCTCTTTGAAACATGACAAAATAAAGGAGTTCTCAGTTTTGTCTCTATGGTTTGTTTCCTCTTCAAGTAGCCCTAGGCACAGACTGTGTAAAAGCACTTTCATTGAGAGGGGTGTTGAGGCTTCTAAGAAATAACGAGTTTCCGAAATAGCAGGAAATATTTTTTCACCCAATATTGATGATACTTGGTGGTAATGATCAGTACACAAATCCCACTTTGCTCACCAAATTTTGTTCCTCTAGGTTTAAGCGTTTGTCTACAGTAGAAGTTGTTATATTTAGGTTTCACTCTGTTCTCTCCTATATAGATAGATGAATTTGGAACTCTAAATCCAACATGGTTTGTAGTAGCTCTTTGAAACTTGACAAAATAAAGGAGTTCTCAGTTTTGTCTCTATGGTTTGTTTCCTCTTCAATAGACCTAGGCACAGACTGTGGAAAAGCACTTTCATTGAGAGGGGTTGCCAAGATTCTAAGAAATAACGAGTTTCCGAAATACCAGCAAATATTTTTTCACAAATCTTGATGATACTTGGTGGTAATGATCAGTACACAAATCCCACTTGGCTCACCAAATTTTGTTCTTCTACGTTGAAGCGTTCGTCTACAGTAGCAGTTTATATATTTAGGTTTTTCTCTGTTCTCTCCTATATAGATAGATGAATTTGGAACTCTAAATCCACCACGGTTTGTAGTACCTCTTTGAAACTTGACAAAATAAATTAGTTCTCTGTTTTGTCTCTATGGTTGGTTTCCTCTTCAAGTAGCTCTAGGCACAAACTGTGGAAAAGCACTTGCATTGAAAAGTGTTGCCAAGCTTCCAAGGATTAACGAGTTTCCGAAATACCAGAAAATATTTTTTCACCCAATCTTGATAACACTTTGTGGTATGATATGTACACAAATCCCACTTGGCTTATCAAATTTTGTTCTTTCAGGTTGAAGCGTTCGTTTACAGTAGCCGTTTTTATTTTTAGGTTTCACTTTGTTCTCTCCTATATAGATAGATGAATTTGGAACTCTAAATCCAACATGGTTTGTAGTAGCTCTTTGAAACTTGACAAAATAAAGGAGTTCTCAGTTTTGTCTCTATGGTTTGTATCCTCTTCAATAGCCCTAGGCACAGACTGTGGAAAAGCACTTTCATTGAGAGGGGTTGCCAAGCTTCTAAGAAATAACGAGTTTCCGAAATACCAGCAAATATTTTTTCACCCAATCTTGATGATACTTGGTGGTAATGATCAGTACACAAATCCCACTTGGCTCACCAAATTTTGTTCTTCTAGGTTTAAGCTTTCGTCTACAGTAGCAGTTTTTATATTTAGGTTTCACTCTGTTCTCTCCTATATTGATAGATGAATTTGGAACTCTAAATCCAACATGGTTTGTAGTAACTCTTTGAAACTTGACAAAATCAAGTAGATCTCAGTTTTGACTCTATGGTTTGTTTCCTCTTCAAGTAGCCCTAGGCACAGACTGTGGAAAAGCACTTTCATTGAGAGGGGTTGCCAACCTTCTAATAAATAACGAGTTTCCGAAATACCAGCAAATATTTTTTCACCCAATCTTGATGATACTTGGTGGTAAGGATCAGTACACAAATCCCACTTGGCTCACCAAATTTTGTTCTTCTAGGTTGATGCGTTCGTCTACAGTATCTGTTTTTGTATTTATGTTTTTCTCTGTTCTTTCCTATATAGATAGATGAATTTGGAACTCTAAATCCATCATGGTTTGTAGTAGCTCTTTGAAACTTGACAAAAAAAAGTAGTTATCAGTTATGTCTCTATGATTTATTTCCTCTTCAAGTAGCCCTAGGCACAGATTGTGGAAAAGCAATTTCATTGAGAGGGGTTGCCAAGATTCTAAGAAATAACGATTTTCCGAAATACCAGCAAATATTTTTTCACCCAATCTTGATGATACTTGCTGGTAATGATCAGTAGAGAAATCCCACTAGGCTCACCAAATTTTCTTCTTCTAGGTTGAAGCGTTCGTCTACATATCAGTTTTTATATTTAGGTTTTTCTCTGTTCTCTCCTATATAGATAGATGAATTTGGAACTCTAAATCCAACATGGTTTGTAGTAGCTCTTTGAAACTTGACAAAAGAACGTAGTTGGCAATTTTGTCTCTATGGTTTGTTTCCTCTTCAAGTATCCCTAAGCAGAGACTCTGGAATAGGACTTTCATTGAAAGGGGTGTCCAAGCTTCCTAGAAATTAAGAGTTTCCGAAATACCAGCAAATATTTTTTCACCCAATCTTGATGATACGTGGTGGTAATGACAAGTACACAAATCCCACTTGGCTCACCAAATTTTGTTCTAGGTTGAAGCGTTCGTTTACAGTAGCAGTTTTATTTTTAGGTTTCACTCTGTTCTCTCCTATATAGATAGAGGAATTTGGAACTCTAAATCCAACATGTTTTGTAGTAGCTCTTTGAAACTTGACAAAATAAAGGAGTTCTCGGTTTTGTTGCTATGGTTTGATTCCTCTTCAAGTAGCCCTAACCAGAGACTGTGGAAAAGCACTTTCATTGATAGGGGTTGCCAAGCATCCAAGAAATTACGAGTTTCCGAAATACCAGCAAATATTTTTTCACCCAATCTGGATGATACGTGGTGGTAATGATCGGTACACAAATCCTACATGGCTCACCAAATATTGTTCTTCTAGGTTGAAGCGTTCATCTACAGTAGCAGTTTTTATGTTTAGGTTTCACTCTGTTCTCTCCTATGTAGATAGATTAATTTGGAACTCTAAATCCAACATGGATTGTAGTAGCTCTTTGAAACTTGACAAAATAAAGGATTTCTCAGGTTTTTCTATAATTTGTTTCCTCTTCAAGTAGACCTAAGCAGAGACTGTGGAAAAGCACTTTTATTGAAAGGGGTTGCCAAGCTTCCATGAAATTACGAGTTTCCGAATACCAGCATATGTTTTTTCACCCAATCCTGATGATACTTGCTGGTAATGACAAGTACACAAATCCCAATTGGCTCACCAAATTTTGTTCTTCTAGGTTGAAGCGTTCGTCTACAGTAGCAGTTTTCATATTTAGGTTTCACTCTGTTCTCTCCTATATAGATGGATGAATTTGGAACTCTAAATCCAACATGGTTTGTAGTAGTTCTTTGAAACTTGACAAAATAAAGTAGTTCTCAGTTTTGTCTCTATGGTTTGTTTCCTCTTCAAGTAGCCCTAGGCACAGAGGGTGGAAAAGCACTTTCATTGAGAGAGAGGGGTTGTCAAGCTTCTAAGAAATAACGAGTTTCCGAAATTCCAGCAAATATTTTTTCACCCAATCTTGATGATACGTGGTGGTAATGACAAGTACACAAATCCCACTTGGATCACCAAACTTTGTTTTTCTAGGTGGAAGCGTTCGTTTACAGGTGCAGTTTTTATTCTTGGTTTCACTCTGTTCTCTCCTATATAGATAGGTGAATTTGGAACTCTATATCCAACACGGTTTGTAGTAGTTCTTTGAAACTTGACAAAATAAAGGAGTTCTCAGTTTTTTCTATATGGTTTGTTTCCTCTTCAAGTAGCCCTAGGCACAGAGGGTGGAAAAGCACTTTCATTGAGAGAGAGGGGTTGTCAAGCTTCTAAGAAATAACGAGTTTCCGAAATACCAGCAAATATTTTTTCACCCAATCTGGATGATACTTGTTGGTAATGATCGGTACACAAATCCCACTTGGCTCACCAAATTTTGTTCTTCTAGGTTGAAGCGTTCGTCTACAGTAGTCATTTTTATATTTAGGTTTCCCTCTGTTCTCTCCTATATAGATAGATGAATTTGGAACTCTAAATCCAACATAGTTTGTAGTCGCTTTTTGAAACCTGACAAAAAAAAAGTAGTTTTCAGTTTTGTCTCTATGGTTTGTTTCCTCCTTAAGTAGCCCTAAGCAGAAACTGTATATAAGCACTTTAATTGAAAGGGGTTGCCAACTTCCAAGAAATTACGAGTTTCCGAAATACCAGCATATATTCTTTCACCCAAACTTGATGATACTTGGTGGTAATTAGAAGTACACAAATCCCACTTGGCTCACCAAATTTTGTTCTTGTAGGTTTAAGCGTTCTTCTACAGTAGCAGTTTTTATATTTAGGTTTCACTCTGTTCTCTCCTATATAGATAGGTGAATTTGGAACTCTAAATCCAACATGGTTTGTAGTAGTTCTTTGAAACTTGACAAAATAAAGTAGTTCTCAGTTTTGTCTCTATGGTTTGTTTCCTCTTCAAGTAGCCTTAAGCAGAGACTGTGGAAATGCACTTTCATTGAAAGGGGTTGCCAAGCTTCCCAGAAATTACGAGTTTCCGTAATACCAGCAAATATTTTTTCACCCAACTGGATGATACTTGGTGGTAATGATTGGTACACAAATCCCACTTGGCTCACCAAATTTTGTTCTTCTATGTTGAAGCGTTCGTTTACAGTAGCAGTTTATATTTTTAGGTTTCCCTCTCTTCGCTCCTATATAGATAGATGAATTTGGAACTCTAAATCCAACATGGTTTCTAGTAGCTCTTTGAAACGTGACAAAATAAAGGAGTTCTCAGTGTTGTCTCTATGATTTGTTTCCTCTTCAAGTACCCCTAAGCGGAGTCTGTGGAAAAGCACTTTCATTGAAAGGGGTTGCCAAGATTCAAATGAATTACGAGTTTCCGAAATACCAGCAAATATTTTTTCACCCAATCTTGATGATACGTGGTGATAATGATCGGTACACAAATACCACTTGGCTCACCAAATTTTGTTCTTCTGGTTTGAAGCGTTCGTCTACAGTAGTCGTTTTTATATTTAGGTTTCCCTCTGTTCTCTCCTATATAGATAGATGAATTTGGAACTCTAAATCCAACATGGTTTGTAGAATCTCTTTGAAACTTGACTAAATAAAGTACTTCTCAGTTTTGTCTAAACGGTTTGTTTCCTCTTCAAGTAGCCCTAGCCAGAGACTGTGGAAAAGCACTTTAATTGAGAGGCGATGCCAAGCTTCTAAGAAATAACGAGTTTCCGAAATACCAGCAAATATTTTTTTACCCATTCTTGATGATACTTGGTGTTAATGATCAGGACACAAATCCCACTTGGCTCACCAAATTCTGTTCTTCCAGGTTGAAGCGTTCGTCTACAGTAGAAGTTTTTATATTTAGGTTTCCCTCTGCTCTCCTGTATAGGTACATGAATTTGGAACTCTAAATCCAACATGGTTTGTAGTAGCTCTTAGAAACTTGACAAAAAAAGTAGTTCTCAGTTTTGTCTCTATTTTTTTTTTCTTCAAGTAGCCCTAAGCAGAGAGTGTGGAAAAGCACTTTCATTAAAAGGGGTTGCCAAGCTACCAAGAAATTACGAGTTTCCAAAATACCAGCAAATATTTTTTCACCCAATCTTGATGATACGTGGTGGTAATGATCGGTACACAAATCCCACTTTACTCACCAAATTTTGTTCTTCTAGGTTGAAGCGTTCGTTTACAGTAGCAGTTTTTATTTTTAGCTTTCCCTCTGTTCTCTACTATATAGATAGATGAATTTGGAACTCTAAATCCAACATGGTTTGTAGAAGCTTTTTGAAACTTGAGAAAATAAAAGAGTTCTCACTTTTGTCTCTATGGTTTGTTTCCTATTCAAGTAGCCCTAGGCACAGACTTTGGAAAAGCACTTTCATTGAGAGAGGTTTCCAAGCTTCTAAAAAATAACGAGATTCCGAAATAACAGGAAATATTTTTTCACCCAATCTTGATGATACGTGGTGGTAATGATCACTACCCAAATGCCACTTGGCTCACCAAATTGTGTTCTTCTAGGTTGAAGCGTTCGTTTGCAGTAGCGGTTTTTATTTTTAGGTTTCACTCTGTTCTCTCCTATATAGATAGATGAATTTGGAACTCTAAATCCAACATGGATTGTAGTAGCTCTTTGAAACTTCATAATATAAAGGAGTTCTCAGTTTTGTCTCTATGGTTTGTTTCCTTTTCAAGTAGCCCTAGGCACAGACTGTGGAAAAGCACGTCCATTGAGAGGGTATCCCATGCTTCTAAGAAATAACGATTTTCCAAAATACCAGCAAATATTTTTCACCCAATCTTGATGATACTTGGGGGTAATGATCAGCACACCAATCCCACTTGGCTCACCAAATTTTGTTCTTCCAGGATGAAGCGTTCATCTCACAGTAGCAGTTTTTATATTTACGTTTCACTCTGTTTTCTTCTACATAGATAGATGAATTTGGAACTCTAAATCCAACATGGTTTGTAGTAGCTCTTTGAAACTTGACAAAATAAAGGAGTTCTCAGTTTTGTCTCTATGGTTTGTTTCCTCTTCAAGTAGCCCTAGGCACAGACTTTGGAAAAGCACTTTCATTGAGAGGGGTTGCCAAGCTTCTAAGTAATAAGGAGTTTCCAAAATACCAGCAAATATTTTTTCACCCAATCTTGATGATACTTGGTGGTAATGATCAGTACACAAATCCCACTTGACTCACCCTATTTTGTTCATTTAGGTTGAAGCGTTCGTTTACAGTAGCAGTTTATATTTTTCGGTGTCCCTCTGTTCTCTCCTATATAGATAGATGAATTTGGAACTCTAAATTCAACTTCGTTTGTAGTAGCTCTTTGAAACTTGACAACGTAAAGGAGTTCTCAGTTTTGTCTCTATGATTTGTTTCCTCTTCAAGTAGCCCTAAGCAGAGACTGTGGAAAAGCACTTTCATTGAAAGGGTTTGCCAAGCTTCCAAGAAATTTCGAGTTTCTGAAATACCAGCAAATATTTTTTCACCCAATCTTGATGATACTTGGTGGTAATAACAAGTACACAAATCCCTCTTGGCTCACCAAATTTTGTTCTTCTAGGTTGAAGCGTTCGTTTACAGTAGCAGTTTTTATATTTAGGTTTCACTCTGTTCTATCCTATATAGATAGATGAATTTGGAACTCTAAATCCAACATGGTTTGTAGAAGCTCTTTCAAACGTGACAAAATAAAAGAGTTCTCAGTTTTGCCCCTATGGTTTGTTTCTTCTTCAAGTAGCCCTAAGCAAATACTGTGGAAAAGCACTTTTTTTGAGATTGGTTGCCAAGCTTCTAAGAAATAACGAGTTTCCAAAATACCAGCAAATATGTTTTTACCCAATCTTGATGATACTTGGTGGTAATGGTCAGTACACAAATCCCACTTGACTCACCAAATTTTGTTCTTCTAGTTTGAAGCGTTCGTCTAAGTAGCAGTTTTTATATTTAGGTTTCACCCTGTTCTCTTCTATATAAATAGATGAATTTGGAACTCTAAATCCAACTTGGTTTGTAGTAGCTCTTTGAAACTTGACAAAATAAAGGATTTCTCAGTTTTGTCTGTATGGTTTGTTTCCTCTTCAAGTAGCCCTAGGCACAGACTGTGGAAAAGAACTTTCATTGAGAGGGTATCCCAAGCCTCTAAGAAATAACGAGTTTCCAAAATACCAGCAAATATTTTTTCACCCAATCATGATGATACTTGGTGGTAATGATCAGTACAAAAATCCCACTTGACTCACCAAACTCTGTTCTTCTAGTTTGAAGCGTTCGTTTACAGTAGCAGTTTATATTTTTAGGTGTCCCTCTGTTCTCTCCTATATAGATAGCTGAATTTGGAACTCTAAATCCAGCATGGTTTGTAGTAGCGCTTTGAAACTTGACACAAAAAAGTAGTTCTCAGTTTTGTCTCTATGATTTGTTTCCTCTTCTAGTAGCCCTAAGCAGAGACTGTGGAAAAGCACTTTCATTGAAAGGAGTTGCCAAGCGTAAAAGAAATAACGAGTTTCCGAATTACCAGCAAATATTTTTTCACCCAATCTTGATGATACACGGTGGTAATGATCGGTACTCAAATCTCACTTGTCTCACCAAATTTTGTTGTTCTAGGTTGAAGCGTTCGTTTACAGTAGCAGTTTTTATTTTTAGGTTTCACTTTGTTCTCTCCTATATAGATAGATGAATTTGGAACTCTAAATCCAACAAGATTTGTAGTAGCTCTTTGAAACTTGACAAAAAGTAGTGCTCTGTTTTGTCTCTATGATTTGTTTCCTCTTCAAGTAGCCCAGGCAGAGACTGTGGAAAACACTTCCATAGAAATGGGTTGCCAAGCTTCCAAGAAATTACGTGTTTCTGAAATACCAGCAAATATTTTTTCACCCAATCTTGATGATACTTGCGGGTGATGACAAGTACACAAATCCCACATGGCTCACCAAATTTTGTTCTTCTAGGTTGAAGCGTTCGTTTACAGTAGCAGTTTTTATTTTTAGGTTTCACTCTGTTGTCTCCTATATACATAGAAGAATTTGGAACTCTAAACAAAACATGTTTTTTAGTAGCTCTTGAAACTTGACAAAATAAAGGAGTTCTCAGTTTTGTCTCTATGGATTTTTTCCTCTTCAAGTAGCCCTATGCACAGACTGTGGAAAAGCATTTTCATTGAGAGGGGTTGCCAAGCTTCTAAGAAATAACGAGTTTTTGAAATACCAGCAAATATTTTTTCACCCAATCTTGATGATACGTGGTGGTAATGATCAGTACACAAATCCCACTTGGCTCACCCCATTTTTTTCTTCTAGGTTAAAGCGTTTGTTTACAGTAGCAGTTTTTATTTTTAGGTTTCACTCTGTTCTTTTTTTATATAGATAGATGAATTTGGAACTCAAATCCAACATGGATTTTAGTAGCTCTTTGAAACTTGACAAAATGAAGAAGTTCTCAGTTTTGTCTCTATTTTTTGTTTCCTCTTCAAGTAGCACTAGGCAGAGATTGTGGAAAAGAACTTTAATTGAGAGGGGTTGCCAGGCTTCTAAGAAATAACGAGTTTCCGAAATACCAGCAAAAATTTTTTCACCCAACCTTGATGATACTTGGTGGTAATGACAAGTACACAAATCCCACTTGGCTCACCAAATTTTGTTGTTCTAGGTTGAAACGTTCGTTTACAGTAGCAGTTTGTATTTTTAGGTGTCCCTCTGCTCTCTCCTATATAGATAGATGAATTTGGAACTCTAAATCCAGCATGGTTTGTAGTAGCTCTTTGAAACTTGACAATATAAAGGAGTTCTCAGTTTTGTCTCTATGATTTGTCCACTTCAAGTACCCCTAAGCAGAGACTGTGGAAAAGCACTTTCATTGAAAGGGTTTGCCAAGCTCCCAAATAATTACGGGTTTCCGAAATACCGGAAAATATTTTTTCACCCAATCTTGATGATACTTAGTGGTAATTACAAGTACACAAATCCCACTTGGCTCACCAAATTTTGCTCTTCTAGGTTGACGCGTTCGTTTACAAGAGCAGTTTTTATTTTTAGTTTTCCCTCTGTTCTCTCCTAGATAGATAGATGAATTTGGAACTCTAAATCCAACATGGTTTGTAGTAGCTCTTTGAAACTGGACAAAATAAAAATGTTCTCAGTTTTGTCTCTATGGTTTGTTTCCTCTTCAAATAGCACTAGGCAACGACTGGGGAAAAGCACATTCATTGAGAGGGGTTGCCAAGCTTCAAAGAAATAATGAGTTTCTGAAATACCAGCAAATATTTTTTCATGCAATCTTGATGATACGTGGTAGTAATGATCAGTACACAAATCCCACTGTCTCACCAAATTGTGTTCTTCTAGGGTGAAGCGTTCGTTTACAGTAGCAGTTTTTATTTTTATGTTTCACTCTGTTCTCTCCTATATAGATAGATGAATTTGGAACTCTAAATCCAACATGGTTTGTAGTAGCTCTTTGAAACATGACAAAATAAAGGAGTTCTCAGTTTTGTCTCTATTGTTTGTTTCCTCTTCAAGTAGCCCTAGTCTCAAACTGTGGAAAAGCACTTTCATTGAAAGGGGTTGCCAACTTCAAAGAAATAACGAGTTTCCGAAATACCTGCAAATATTTTTTCACCCAATCTAGATGATACTGGTGGTAATGATCAGTACACAAATCCCACTTGACTCACCAAATTTGGTACTTCTAGGTTGAAGCGTTCGTTTACAGTAGCAGTTTATATTTTTAGGTGTCCCTCTGTTCTCTCCTATATAGATAGATGAATTTGGAACTCTAAATCCAACATGGTTTGTAGTAGCTCTTTGAAACTTGACAAAATGAAGGAGTTCTCAGTTTTGTCTCTATGTTTTGTTTCTCCTTCAAGTAGCCCTAGGCACAAACTGTGCTAAAGCACTTTCATTGAGAGGGGTTGCCAGGCTTCTAAGAAATAAGGAGTTTCCGAAATACCAGCAAATATTTTTTCACCCAATCATGATGATACTTGGTGGTAATGATCAGTACACAAATCACACTTGGCTCACCAAATTTTGCTCTTCTAGGTTGAAGCGTTCGTTTACAGTAGCAGTTTGTATTTTTAGGTTTCCCTCTGTTCTCTCCTATATAGATAAATGAATTTGGAACTCTAAATCCAACATGGTTTGTAGTAGCTCTTTGAAACTTGACAAAATAAAAATGTTCTCAGTTTTGTCTCTATGGATTGTTTCCTCTTCAAGTAGCCCTTAGCAGAGACTGTGGAAAAGCACTTTCATTGAAAGGGGTTGCCAAGCTTCCAAGAAATAACGAGTTTTCGAAATACCAGCAAATATTTTTTCATGCAATCTTGATGATACGTGGTAGTAATGATCAGTACACAAATCCCACTTGGCTCACCAAATTGTGTTCTTCTAGGTTGAAGCGTTCGTTTACAGTAGCAGTTTTTATTTTTAGGTTTCACTCTGTTCTCTCCTATATAGATAGATGCATTTGGAACTCTACATCCAACATGGTTTGTAGTACCTCTTTGAAACTTCATAAAATAAAGGAGTTCTCAGTTTTGTCTCTATGGTTTGTTTCCTTTTCAAGTAGCCCTAGTCACGGACTGTGGAAAAGTACTTTCATTGAGAGGGTTTTCCAACCTTCTAAGAAATAACGAGTTTCCGAAATACCAGCAAATATTTTTTCACCCAATCCTGATGATACTTGGTGGTAATGATCAGTACACAAATACCACTTGGCTCACCAAATTGTGTTCTTCTTGGTAGAAGAGTTCGTTTACAGTAGCAGTTTTTATTTTTAGGTTTCACTCTGTTCTCTTTATATAGATAGATGAATTTGGAACTCTAAATCCAACATGGTTTGTAGTAGCTCTTTGAAACTCGACAAAATAAGGAGTTCTCAGTTTTGTCTCTATGGTTTGTTTCCTCTTCAAATAGCCCTAGGCACAGACTGGGAAAAAGCACATTCATTGAGAGGGGTTGCCAAGCTTCTAAGAAATAACGAGTTTCCAAAATACCAGCAAATATTTTTTCACCCAATCTTGATGATACTCGGTGGTAATGACAAGTACACAAATCCCACTTGGCTCACCAAATTTTGCTCTTCTAGGTTGAAGCGTTTGATTACAGTAGCAGTTTTTATTTTTAGGTTTCCCTCTGTTCTCTCCTATATAGATAGATGAATTTGGAACTCTAAATCCAACATGGTTTGTAGTAGCTGTTTGAAACTTGACAAAAGAAAAAAGTTCTCAGTTTTTTCTCTATCCTTTGTTTCCTCTTCAAATAGCCCTAGGCACAGACTGGGTAAAAGCACATTCATTGAGAGGGGTCTCCAAGCTTCTAAGAAATAACGAGTTTCCGAAATACCAGCAAATATTTTTTCACCCAATCTTCATGATATGCCTTGGTAATGATCAGTACACAAATGCCACTTGGCTCACCAAATTGTGTTCTTCTAGGTTGAAGCGTTCGTTTATAGAAGCAGTTTTTATTTTTAGGTTTCCCTCTGTTCGCTCCTATATAGATAGATGAATTTGGAAATCTAAATCCAACATGGTTTGTAGTAGCTCTTTGAAACTTGACAAAATAAAGGAGTTCTCAGTTTTGTCTCTATGATTTGTTTCTTCTTCAAGTAGCCCTAAGCAGAAACTGGGGAAAAGCACTTTCATTGAAAGGGTTTGCCAAGCTCAAAAAAAATTACGGGTTGCCGAAATACCGGCAGATATTTTTTCACCCCATCTTGATGATACTTGGTGGTAATTACAAATACACAAATCCCACTTGGCTCACCAAATTTTTCTCTTCAAGTTTGAAGGGTTCGTTTACAAGTGCAGTTTTTATTTTTAGGTTTCCCTCTCTTCTCTCCTATATAGATAGATGAATTTGGAACTCTAAATCCAACATGGTTTGTAGTAGCTCTTTGAAACTTGACAAAATAAAAATGTTCTCAGTGTTGTCTCTATGGTTTGTTTCCTCTTCAAGTAGCCCTAAGCAGAGAATGTGGAAAAGCACTTTCATTAAAAGGTGTTGCCAAGCTTCCAAGAAATTACGAGTTTGGAAATACCAGCAAATATTTTTTCACCCAATCTTGATGATACTTGGTGGTAATGATACGTACACAAATCCCACTTGGCTCACCAAATTTTGTTCTTCTAGGTTGAAGCGTTCGTTTACAGTACCTGTTTTTATTTTTAGGTTTCACTCTGTTCTCTCCTAGATATATAGATGAATTTAAAACACTAAATCCAACATGGTTTGTAGTAGCTCTTTGAAACGTGACAAAATAAAGGAGATCTCAATTTTGTCTCTATGGTTTGTTTCCTCTTCAAGTACCCCTAGGCACAGACTTTGGAAAAGCACTTTCATTGAGAGTTGTTTTCAAGCTTCTAAGAAATAACGAGTTTCCAAAATACCAGGAACTATTTTTTCACCCAATCTTGATGATACTGGTGGTAATGATCAGTACACAAATTCAACTTGACTCACCAAAATTGGTTCTTCTAAGTTGAAGCGTTCGTTTACAGTAGCAGTTTATAATTTTAGGTGTCCCTCTGTTCTCTCCTATATAGATAGATGAATTTGGAACTATAAATCCAACTGGTTTGTAGTAGCTCTTTGAAAGTTGACAAAATAAAGGAGTTCTCAGTTTTGTCTCTATGATTTGTTTCCTCCTCAAGTATCCCTAAGCAGAGACTGTGGAAAAGCACTTTCATTAAAAGGGGTTGCCAAGCTTCCAAGAAATTACAAGTTTCCGAAATACCAGCAAACAGTTTTTCACCCAATCTTGATGATACTTGGTATTAATGACAAGTACACAAATCCCACTTGGCTCACCAAATTTTGTTCTTCGAGGTTGAAGCGTTCGTTTACAGTAGCAGTTTTTATTTTTAGGTTTCACTCAGTTCTCTCCTATATAGATAGATGAATTTGGAACTCTACATCCAACATGGTTTGTAGTACCTCTTTGAAACTTCATAAAATAAAGGAGTTCTCAGTTTTGTCTCTTTGGTTTGTTTCCTTTTCAAGTAGCCCTAGGCACGGACTGTGGAAAAGCACTTTCATTGAGAGGGTTTTCCAACCTTCTAAGAAATAACGAGTTTCCGAAATACCAGCAAATATTTTTTCACCCAATCCTGATGATACTTGGTGGTAATGATCAGTACACAAATACCACTTGGCTCACCAAATTGTGTTCTTCTTGGTAGAAGAGTTCGTTTACAGTAGCAGTTTTTATTTTTAGGTTTCACTCTGTTCTCTTTATATAGATAGATGAATTTGGAACTCTAAATCCAACATGGTTTGTAGTAGCTCTTTGAAACTTGACAAAATAAGGAGTTCTCAGTTTTGTCTCTATGGTTTGTTTCCTCTTCAAATAGCCCTAGGCACAGACTGGGAAAAAGCACATTCATTGAGAGGGGTTGCCAAGCTTCTAAGAAATAACGAGTTTCCAAAATACCAGCAAATATTTTTTCACCCAATCTTGATGATACTCGGTGGTAATGACAAGTACACAAATCCCACTTGGCTCACCAAATTTTGCTCTTCTAGGTTGAAGCGTTTGTTTACAGTAGCAGTTTTTATTTTTAGGTTTCCCTCTGTTCTCTCCTATATAGATAGATGAATTTGGAACTCTAAATCCAACATGGTTTGTAGTAGCTGTTTGAAACTTGACAAAAGAAAAAAGTTCTCAGTTTTGTCCCTATCCTTTGTTTCCTCTTCAAATACCCCTAGGCACAGACTGGGGAAAAGCACATTCATTGAGAGGGGTTGCCAAGCTTCTAAGAAATAACGAGTTTCCGAAATACCAGCAAATATTTTTTCACCCAATCTTCATGACACGCCTTGGTAATGATCAATACACAAATGCCACTTGGCTCACCAAATTGTGTTCTTCTAGGTTGAAGCGTTCATTTATAGAAGCAGTTTTTATTTTTAGGTTTCCCTCTGTTCGCTCCTATATAGATAGATGAATTTGGAACTCTAAATCCAACTTGGTTTGTAGTAGCTCTTTGAAACTTGACAAAATAAAGGAGTTCTCAGTTTTGTCTCTATGATTTGTTTCTTCTTCAAGTAGCCCTAAGCAGAAACTGGGGAAAAGCACTTTCATTGAAAGGGTTTGCCAAGCTCCCAAAAAATTACGGGTTGCCGAAATACCGGCAAATATTTTTTCACCCCATCTTGATGATACTTGGTGGTAATTACAAATACACAAATCCCACTTGGCTCACCAAATTTTTCTCTTCAAGTTTGAAGCGTCCGTTTACAAGTGCAGTTTTTATTTTTAGGTTTCCCTCTCTTCTCTCCTATATAGATAGATGAATTTGGAACTCTAAATCCAACATGGTTTGTAGTAGCTCTTTGAAACTTGACAAAATAAAAATGTTCTCAGTGTTGTCTCTATGGTTTGTTTCCTCTTCAAGTAGCCCTAAGCAGAGACTGTGGAAAAGCACTTTCATTAAAAGGTGTTGCCAAGCTTCCAAGAAATTACGAATTTGAAAATACCAGCAAATATTTTTTCACCCAATCTTGATGATACTTGGTGGTAATGATACGTACACAAATCCCACTTGGCTCACCAAATTTTGTTCTTCTAGGTTGAAGCGTTCGTTTACAGTAGCTGTTTTTATTTTTAGGTTTCACTCTGTTCTCTCCTAGATATATAGATGAATTTAAAACACTTAATCCAACATGGTTTGTAGTAGCTCTTTGAAACGTGACAAAATAAAGGAGATCTCAGTTTTGTCTCTATGGTTTGTTTCCTCTTCAAGTACCCCTAGGCACAGACTTTGGAAAAGCACTTTCATTGAGAGTTGTTTTCAAGCTTCTAAGAAATAACGAGTTTCCAAAATACCAGCAAATATTTTTTCACCCAATCTTGATGATACTGGTGGTAATGATCAGTACACAAATTCAACTTGACTCACCAAAATTGGTTCTTCTAGGTTGAAGCGTTCGTTTACAGTAGCAGTTTATAATTTTAGGTGTCCCTCTGTTCTCTCCTATATAGATAGATGAATTTGGAACTATAAATCCAACTGGTTTGTAGTAGCTCTTTGAAAGTTGACAAAATAAAGGAGTTCTCAGTTTTGTCTCTATGATTTGTTTCCTCCTCAAGTATCCCTAAGCAGAGACTGTGGAAAAGCACTTTCATTAAAAGGGGTTGCCAAGCTTCCAAGAAATTACAAGTTTCCGAAATACCAGCAAACAGTTTTTCACCCAATCTTGATGATACTTGGTATTAATGACAAGTACACAAATCCCACTTGGCTCACCAAATTTTGTTCTTCGAGGTTGAAGCGTTCGTTTACAGTAGCAGTTTTTATTTTTAGGTTTCACTCAGTTCTCTCCTATATAGATAGATGAATTTGGAACTCAAATCCAACATGGATCTTAGTAGCTCTTTGAAACTTGACAAAATGAAGAAGTTCTCAGTTTTGTCTCTATGTTTTGTTTCCTCTTCAAGTAGCCCTCAGCAGAGAATGTGGAAAAGCACTTTCATTGAGAGGGGTTGCCAGGCTTCTAAGAAATAACGAGTTTCCGAAATACCAGCAAATATTTTTTCACCCAATCCTGATCATACTTGGTGGTAATGATAAGTACACAAATCCCACTTGGCTCACCAAATTTTCTTGTTCTAGGTTGAAGCGTTCGTTTACAGTAGCAGTTTATATTTTTAGGTGTCCCTCTGCGCTCTCCTATATAGATAGATGAATTTGGAACTCTAAATCCAACATGGTTTGTAGTAGCTCTTTGAAACTTGACAAAATAAAAATGTTCTCAGTTTTGTCTCTATGGTTTGTTTCCTCTTCAAATAGCCCTAGGCACCGACTGGGGAAAAGCACATTCCTTGAGAGGGTTTGCAGAGCTTCTAAGAAATAACGAGTTTTCGAAATACCAGCAAATATTTTTTCATGCAATCTTGATGATACGTGGTAGTAATGATCAGTACACAAATCCCACTTGGCTCACCAAATTGTGTTCTTCTAGGTTGAAGCGTTCGTTTACAGTAGCAGTTTTTATTTTTAGGTTTCACTCTGTTCTCTCCTATATAGATAGATGAATTTGGAAATCTAAATCCAACATGGTTTGTAGTAGCTCTTTGAAACTTGACAAAATAAAGGAGTTCTCAGTTTTGTCTCTATGGTTTGTTTCCTGGTCAACTAGCCCTAGGCTCAAACTGTGGAAAAGCAGTTTCATTGAAAGGGTTTGCCAACTTCTACGAAATAACGAGTTTCCGAAATACCAGCAAATATTTTTTCACCCAATCTTGATGATACTGGTGGTAATGATCAGTACACAAATCCCACTTGACTCACCAAATTTGGTTCTTCTAGGTTGAAGCGTTCGTTTACAGTAGCAGTTTATATTTTTAGGTGTCCCTCTGTTCTCTCCTATATAGATAAATGAATTTGGAACTCTAAATCCAACATGGTTTGTAGTAGCTCTTTGAAACTTGACAAAATAAAGGAGATCTCAGTTTTGTCTCTATGGTTTGTTTCCTCTTCAAGTAGACCTAGGCACAGACTGTGGAAAAGCACTTTCATTGAGAGGGTTTCCCAAGCTTCTAAGAAATAACGAGTTTCCGAAACACCAGCAAATATTTTTTCACCCAAACTTGTTGATACTTGGGGGTAATGATCAGTACACCAGTTTCACTTGGCTCACCAAATTTTGTTCTTCTAGGTTGAATCGTTCGTCTACATTAGTAGTTTTTATATTTAGGTTTCACTCTGTTTTCTTCTATATAGATAGATGAATTTGGAAATCTAAATCCAACATGGTTTGTAGTAGCTCTTTGAAACTTGACAAAATAAACGAGTTCTCAGTTTTGTGTCTATGATTTGATTCCTCTTCAAGTAGCCCTAAGCAGAGACTGTGGAAAAGCACTTTCATTGAAAGGGGTTGCCAAGCTTCCAAGAAATTACGAGTTTCCGAAATACCAGCAAATATTTTTTCACCCAATCTTGATGATCCTTTGTGGTAATGACAATTACACAAATCACACTTGGCTCACCAACTTTTGTTCTTCCAGGTTGAATATTTCGTCTACAGTAGCAGTTTTTATTTTTAGGTTTCCCTCTGTTCTCTCCTATATAGATAGATGAAATTGGAACTCTAAATCCAACATGGTTTGTAGTAGCTCTTTGAAACTTGACAAAATAAAGGAGATCTCAGTTTTGTCTCTATGGTTTGTTTCCTCTTCAAGTAGCTCTAGGCACATACTGTGGAAAAGCACTTTCATTGAGAGTTGTTGCCAAGCTACCAAGAAATTACGAGTTTCCGAAATACCAGCAAATATTTTTTCACCCAATCTTGATGATACGTGGTGGTAATGATCGGTACACAAATCGCACTTTACTCACCAAATTTTGTTTTTTTAGGTTGAAGCGTTCGTTTAGAGTAGCAGTTTTTATTTTTAGGTTTCCCTCTGTTCTCTTCTATATAGATAGATGAATTTGGAACTCTAAATCCAACATGGTTTGTAGAAGCTCTTTGAAACTTGACAAAATAAAGGAGTTCTCACTTTTGTCTCTATGGTTTGTTTCCTATTCAAGTAGCCCTAGACACAGACTGTGGAAAAGCACTTTCATTGAGAGAGGTTTCCAAGCTTCTAAAAAATAACGAGTTTCCGAAATACCAGCAAATATTTTTTCACCCAATCTTGATGATACGTGGTAGTAATGATCAGTACACAAATGCCACTTGGCTCACCAAATTGTGTTCTTCTAGGTTGAAACGTTCGTTTACAGTAGCAGTTTTTATTTTTATTTTTCACTCTGTTCTCTCCTATATAGATAGATGAATTTGGAACACTAAATCCAACATGGTTCGTAGTAGCTCTTTGAAACTTGACAAAATAAAGGAGTTCTCAGTTTTGTCTCTATGGTTTCTTTCCTCTTGAAGTAGCCCTAGTTACTAACTGTGAAAAAGCACTTTCATTGAAAGGGGTTGCCAAGCTTCCAAGAAATTACGAGTTTCCGAAATACCAGCAAACAGTTTTTCACCCAATCTTGATGATACTTGGTGGTAAAGATCGGTACACAAATCCCACTTGACTCACCAAATTTTGTTCTTGTAGGTTGAAGCGTTAGTTTAGAGTAGCAGTTTATATTTTTAGGTGTCCCTCTGTTCTCTCCTACATAGATAGATGAATTTGGAACTCTAAATCCAACATGGTTTGTATTACCTCTTTGAAACATGACAAAATAAAGGAGTTCTCTGTTTTGTCCGTATGGTTTTTTTCCTCTTCAAGTAGCCCTAGGCACAGACTGTGGAAAAGCACTTTCATTGAGAGAGGTTGCCAAGCTTCTAAGAAATAACGAGTTTCCGAAATACCAGCAAATATTTTTTCACCCAATCTTGATGATACCTGTGGGTAATGCTCAGTACACCAATCCCACTGGCCTCACCAAATTTTGTTATTCTAGGTTGAAGCGTTCGTCTCCAGTAGGAGTATTTATATTTAGGTTTCACTCTGTTCTCTTCGATATAGATGGATGAATTTGGAACTCTAAATCCAACTTGGTTTGTAGTAGCTCTTTGTAACTTGATAAAATAAAGGAGTTCTCAGTTTTGTCTCTATGGTTTGATTCCTCTTCAAGTAGCCCTAGGCACAGACTGTGGAAAAGCACTTTCATTGAGGGGTTGCCAAGCTTCTAAGAAATAACGAGTTTCCGAAATACCAGCAAATATTTTTTCACCCAATCTTGTTGATACTTGGGGGTAATGATCAGTACACCAGTTTCACTTGGCTCACCAAATTTTGTTCTTCTAGGTTGAATCGTTCGTGTACATTAGTAGTTTTTATATTTAGGTTTCACTCTGTTTTCTTCTATATAGATAGATGAATTTGGAAATCTAAATCCAACATGGTTTGTAGTAGCTCTTGAAACTTGACAAAATAAACGAGTTCTCAGTTTTGTGTCTATGATTTGATTCCTCTTCAAGTAGCCCTAAGCAGAGACTGTGGAAAAGCACTTTCATTGAAAGGGGTTGCCAAGCTTCCAAGAAATTACGAGTTTCCGAAATACCAGCAAATATTTTTTCACCCAATCTTGATGATACGTGGTGGTAATGATCGGTACACAAATCGCACTTTACTCACCAAATTTTGTTTTTTTAGGTTGAAGCGTTCGTTTAGAGTAGCAGTTTTTATTTTTAGGTTTCCCTCTGTTCTCTTCTATATAGATAGATGAATTTGGAACTCTAAATCCAACATGGTTTGTAGAAGCTCTTTGAAACTTGACAAAATAAAGGAGTTCTCACTTTTGTCTCTATGGTTTGTTTCCTATTCAAGTAGCCCTAGACACAGACTGTGGAAAAGCACTTTCATTGAGAGAGGTTTCCAAGCTTCTAAAAAATAACGAGTTTCCGAAATACCAGCAAATATTTTTTCACCCAATCTTGATGATACGTGGTAGTAATGATCAGTACACAAATGCCACTTGGCTCACCAAATTGTGTTCTTCTAGGTTGAAGCGTTCGTTTACAGTAGCAGTTTTTATTTTTATTTTTCACTCTGTTCTCTCCTATATAGATAGATGAATTTGGAACACTAAATCCAACATGGTTCGTAGTAGCTCTTTGAAACTTGACAAAATAAAGGAGTTCTCAGTTTTGTCTCTATGGTTTCTTTCCTCTTGAAGTAGCCCTAGTTACTAACTGTGAAAAAGCACTTTCATTGAAAGGGGTTGCCAAGCTTCCAAGAAATTACGAGTTTCCGAAATACCAGCAAACAGTTTTTCACCCAATCTTGATGATACTTGGTGGTAAAGATCGGTACACAAATCCCACTTGACTCACCAAATTTTGTTCTTGTAGGTTGAAGCGTTAGTTTAGAGTAGCAGTTTATATTTTTAGGTGTCCCTCTGTTCTCTCCTACATAGATAGATGAATTTGGAACTCTAAATCCAACATGGTTTGTATTACCTCTTTGAAACATGACAAAATAAAGGAGTTCTCTGTTTGGTCCGTATGGTTTTTTTCCTCTTCAAGTAGCCCTAGGCACAGACTGTGGAAAAGCACTTTCATTGAGAGGGGTTGCCAAGCTTCTAAGAAATAACGAGTTTCCGAAATACCAGCAAATATTTTTTCACCCAATCTTGATGATACCTGTGGGTAATGCTCAGTACACCAATCCCACTGGCCTCACCAAATTTTGTTATTCTAGGATGAAGCGTTCGTCTACAGTAGGAGTATTTATATTTAGGTTTCACTCTGTTCTCTTCGATATAGATGGATGAATTTGGAACTCTAAATCCAACTTGGTTTGTAGTAGCTCTTTGTAACTTGACAAAATAAAGGAGTTCTCAGTTTTGTCTCTATGGTTTGATTCCTCTTCAAGTAGCCCTAGGCACAGACTGTGGAAAAGCACTTTCATTGAGGGGTTGCCAAGCTTCTAAGAAATAACGAGTTTCCGAAATACCAGCAAATATTTTTTCACCCAATCTTGTTGATACTTGGGGGTAATGATCAGTACACCAGTTTCACTTGGCTCACCAAATTTTGTTCTTCTAGGTTGAATCGTTCGTCTACATTAGTAGTTTTTATATTTAGGTTTCACTCTGTTTTCTTCTATATAGATAGATGAATTTGGAAATCTAAATCCAAGATGGTTTGTAGTAGCTCTTTGAAACTTGACAAAATAAACGAGTTCTCAGTTTTGTGTCTATGATTTGATTCCTCTTCAAGTAGCCCTAAGCAGAGACTGTGGAAAAGCACTTTCATTGAAAGGGGTTGCCAAGCTTCCAAGAAATTACGAGTTTCCGAAATACCAGCAAATATTTTTTCACCCAATCTTGACGATCCTTTGTGGTAATGACAATTACACAAATCACACTTGGCTCACCAACTTTTGTTCTTCCAGGTTGAATATTTCGTCTACAGTAGCAGTTTTTATTTTTAGGTTTCCCTCTGTTCTCTCCTATATAGATAGATGAATTTGGAACTCTAAATCCAACATGGTTTGTAGTAGCTCTTTGAAACTTGACAAAATAAAGGAGATCTCAGTTTTGTCTCTATGGTTTGTTTCCTCTTCAAGTAGCTCTAGGCACATACTGTGGAAAAGCACTTTCATTGAGAGTTGTTGCCAAGCTACCAAGAAATTACGAGTTTCCGAAATACCAGCAAATATTTTTTCACCCAATCTTGATGATACGTGGTGGTAATGATCGGTACACAAATCGCACTTTACTCACCAAATTTTGTTTTTTTAGGTTGAAGCGTTCGTTTAGAGTAGCAGTTTTTATTTTTAGGTTTCCCTCTGTTCTCTTCTATATAGATAGATGAATTTGGAACTCTAAATCCAACATGGTTTGTAGAAGCTCTTTGAAACTTGACAAAATAAAGGAGTTCTCACTTTTGTCTCTATGGTTTGTTTCCTATTCAAGTAGCCCTAGACACAGACTGTGGAAAAGCACTTTCATTGAGAGAGGTTTCCAAGCTTCTAATAAATAACGAGTTTCCGAAATACCAGCAAATATTTTTTCACCCAATCTTGATGATACGTGGTGGTAATGATCAGTACACAAATGCCACTTGGCTCAACAAATTGTGTTCTTCTAGGTTGAAGCGTTCGTTTACAGTAGCAGTTTTTATTTTTATTTTTCACTCTGTTCTCTCCTATATAGATAGATGAATTTGGAACACTAAATCCAACATGGTTCGTAGTAGCTCTTTGAAACTTGACAAAATAAAGGAGTTCTCAGTTTTGTCTCTATGGTTTCTTTCCTCTTGAAGTAGCCCTAGTTACTAACTGTGGAAAAGCACTTTCATTGAAAGGGGTTGCCAAGCTTCCAAGAAATTACGAGTTTCCGAAATACCAGCAAACAGTTTTTCACCCAATCTTGATGATACTTGGTGGTAAAGATCGGTACACAAATCCCACTTGACTCACCAAATTTTGTTCTTGTAGGTTGAAGCGTTAGTTTAGAGTAGCAGTTTATATTTTTAGGTGTCCCTCTGTTCTCTCCTACATAGATAGATGAATTTGGAACTCTAAATCCAACATGGTTTGTATTACCTCTTTGAAACATGACAAAATAAAGGAGTTCTCTGTTTTGTCCGTATGGTTTTTTTTCCTCTTCAAGTAGCCCTAGGCACAGACTGTGGAAAAGCACTCTCATTGAGAGGGGTTGCCAAGCTTCTAAGAAATAACGAGTTTCCGAAATACCAGCAAATATTTTTTCACCCAATCTTGATGATACCTGTGGGTAATGCTCAGTACACCAATCCCACTGGCCTCACCAAATTTTGTTATTCTAGGTTGAAGCGTTCGTCTACAGTAGGAGTATTTATATTTAGGTTTCACTCCGTTCTCTTCGATATAGATGGATGAATTTGGAACTCTAAATCCAACATGGTTTGTAGTAGCTCTTTGTAACTTGACAAAATAAAGGAGTTCTCAGTTTTGTCTCTATGGTTTGTTTCCTCTTCAAGTAGCCCTAGGCACAGACTGTGGAAAAGCACTTTCATTGAGGGGTTGCCAAGCTTCTAAGAAATAACGAGTTTCCGAAATACCAGCAAATATTTTTTCACCCAATCTTGTTGATACTTGGGGGTAATGATCAGTACACCAGTTTCACTTGGCTCACCAAATTTTGTTCTTCTAGGTTGAATCGTTCGTGTACATTAGTAGTTTTTATATTTAGGTTTCACTCTGTTTTCTTCTATATAGATAGATGAATTTGGAAATCTAAATCCAACATGGTTTGTAGTAGCTCTTTGAAACTTGACAAAATAAACGAGTTCTCAGTTTTGTGTCTATGATTTGATTCCTCTTCAAGTAGCCCTAAGCAGAGACTGTGGAAAAGCACTTTCATTGAAAGGGGTTGCCAAGCTTCCAAGAAATTACGAGTTTCCGAAATATCAGCAAATATTTTTTCACCCAATCTTGATGATCCTTTGTGGTAATGACAATTACACAAATCACACTTGGCTCACCAACTTTTGTTCTTCCAGGTTGAATATTTCGTCTACAGTAGCAGTTTTTATTTTTAGGTTTCCCTCTGTTCTCTCCTATATAGATAGATGAATTTGGAACTCTAAATCCAACATGGTTTGTAGTAGCTCTTTGAAACTTGACAAAATAAAGGAGATCTCAGTTTTGTCTCTATGGTTTGTTTCCTCTTCAAGTAGCTCTAGGCACATACTGTGGAAAAGCACTTTCATTGAGAGTTGTTGCCAAGCTACCAAGAAATTACGAGTTTCCGAAATACCAGCAAATATTTTTTCACCCAATCTTGATGATACGTGGTGGTAATGATCGGTACACAAATCGCACTTTACTCACCAAATTTTGTTTTTTTAGGTTGAAGCGTTCGTTTAGAGTAGCAGTTTTTATTTTTAGGTTTCCCTCTGTTCTCTTCTATATAGATAGATGAATTTGGAACTCTAAATCCAACATGGTTTGTAGAAGCTCTTTGAAACTTGACAAAATAAAGGAGTTCTCACTTTTGTCTCTATGGTTTGTTTCCTATTCAAGTAGCCCTAGACACAGACTGTGGAAAAGCACTTTCATTGAGAGAGGTTTCCAAGCTTCTAAAAAATAACGAGTTTCCGAAATACCAGCAAATATTTTTTCACCCAATCTTGATGATACGTGGTAGTAATGATCAGTACACAAATGCCACTTGGCTCACTAAATTGTGTTCTTCTAGGTTGAAGCGTTCGTTTACAGTAGCAGTTTTTATTTTTATTTTTCACTCTGTTCTCTCCTATATAGATAGATGAATTTGGAACACTAAATCCAACATGGTTCGTAGTAGCTCTTTGAAACTTGACAAAATAAAGGAGTTCTCAGTTTTGTCTCTATGGTTTCTTTCCTCTTGAAGTAGCCCTAGTTACTAACTGTGGAAAAGCACTTTCATTGAAAGGGGTTGCCAAGCTTCCAAGAAATTATGAGTTTCCGAAATACCAGCAAACAGTTTTTCACCCAATCTTGATGATACTTGGTGGTAAAGATCGGTACACAAATCCCACTTGACTCACCAAATTTTGTTCTTGTAGGTTGAAGCGTTAGTTTAGAGTAGCAGTTTATATTTTTAGGTGTCCCTCTGTTCTCTCCTACATAGATAGATGAATTTGGAACTCTAAATCCAACATGGTTTGTATTACCTCTTTGAAACATGACAAAATAAAGGAGTTCTCTGTTTTGTCCGTATGGTTTTTTTCCTCTTCAAGTAGCCCTAGGCACAGACTGTGGAAAAGCACTTTCATTGAGAGGGGTTGCCAAGCTTCTAAGAAATAACGAGTTTCCGAAATACCAGCAAATATTTTTTCACCCAATCTTGATGATACCTGTGGGTAATGCTCAGTACACCAATCCCACTGGCCTCACCAAATTTTGTTATTCTAGGTTGAAGCGTTCGTCTACAGTAGGAGTATTTATATTTATTTTTCACTCTGTTCTCTTCGATATAGATGGATGAATTTGGAACTCTAAATCCAACTTGGTTTGTAGTAGCTCTTTGTAACTTGACAAAATAAAGGAGTTCTCAGTTTTGTCTCTATGGTTTGATTCCTCTTCAAGTAGCCCTAGGCACAGACTGTGGAAAAGCACTTTCATTGAGGGGTTGCCAAGCTTCTAAGAAATAACGAGTTTCCGAAATACCAGCAAATATTTTTTCACCCAATCTTGTTGATACTTGGGGGTAATGATCAGTACACCAGTTTCACTTGGCTCACCAAATTTTGTTCTTCTAGGTTGAATCGTTCGTCTACATTAGTAGTTTTCATATTTAGGTTTCACTCTGTTTTCTTCTATATAGATAGATGAATTTCAAATCTAAATCCAACATGGTTTGTAGTAGCTCTTTGAAACTTGACAAAATAAACGAGTTCTCAGTTTTGTGTCTATGATTTGATTCCTCTTCAAGTAGCCCTAAGCAGAGACTGTGGAAAAGCACTTTCATTGAAAGGGGTTGCCAAGCTTCCAAGAAATTACGAGTTTCCGAAATACCAGCAAATATTTTTTCACCCAATCTTGATGATCCTTTGTGGTAATGACAATTACACAAAGCACACTTGGCTCACCAAATTTTGTTCTTCTAGTTTGAATATTTCGTCTACAGTAGCAGTTTTTATTTTTAGGTTTCACTCTGTTCTATCCTATATAGAGAGATGAATTTGGAACTATTAATCCAACATGGTGTGCAGTAGCTCTTTGAAACTTGACAAAATAAAATAGTTCTCAGTTTTGTCTCTATGGTTTGTTTCTTTTTCAAGAAGCCCTAGGCACAGACTGTGGAAACGACTTTCATTGAGAGCGGTTGCCAAGCTTTAAAGAAATAATGAGTTTTCGAAATACCAGCAAATATTTTTTCACCCAATATTAATGATACTTGGTTGTAATGATCAGTACACAAATCCCACTTGACTCAACATATTTGGTTCTTCTAGGTTGAAGCGTTCGTTTACAGTTGCAGTTTATATTTTAAGGTGTCCCTCTGTTCTCTCCTATAGAGATAGATGAATTTGGAACTCTAAATCCAACATGGTTTCTAGTAGCTCTTTGTGACTTGACAAAATAAAGGAGTTCTCAGTTTTGTCTCTATGATTTGTTTCCTCTTCAAGTAGCCCTAAGCAGAGGTGTGGAAAAGCACTTTCATTGAAAGGGGTTGCCAAGCTTCCAAAAAATTACGAGTTTCCGAAATACCAGCAAATATTGTTTCACCCATTCTTGATGATACTTGGTGTTAATGACAAGTACACAAATCCCACTTGGCTCACCAAATTTTGTTCCTCTAGATTGAAGCGTTCGTTTACAGTAGCAGTTTTTAATTTTAGGTCTCACTCTGTTCTCTCCAATAAAGATAGATGAATTTGGAACTCTAAATCCAAAATGGTTTGTAGTAGCTATTTGAAACTTGACAAAATAAAGGAGTTCTCAGTTTTGTCTCTATGATTTGATTCCTCTTCAAGTAGCCCGAGGCACAGACTGTGGAAAAGCACTTTCATTGAGAGGGGTTGCCAAGCTTCTAAGAAATAACGAGTTTTCGAAATACCAGCAAATATTTTTTCACCCAATCTTGATGATACGTGGTGGTAATGATCAGTACATAAATCCCACTTGGCTCACCACATTTTTTTCTTCTAGGTTAAAGCGTTCGTTTACAGTAGCAGTTTTTATTTTTAGGTTTCACTTTGTTCTTTTTTATATAGATAGATGAATTTTGAACTCAAATCCAACATGGATTTTAGTAGCTCTTTGAAACTTGACAAAATGAAGAAGTTCTCAGTTTTGTCTCTATGTTTTGTTTCCTCTTCAAGTAGCACTAGGCAGAGACTGTGGAAAAGCACTTTCATTGAGAGGGGTTGCCAGGCTTCTAAGAAATAACGAGTTTCCGAAATACCAGCAATTATTTTTTCACCCAATCTTGATGATACTTGGTGGTAATGACAAGTACACAAATCCCACTTGGCTCTCCAAATTTTGTTGTTCTAGGTTGAAGCGTTCGTTTACAGTAGCAGTTTATATTTTTAGGTGTCCCTCTGCTCTCTCCTATATAAATAGATGAATTTGGAACTCCAAATCCAACATGGTTTGTAGTAGCTCTTTGAAACTTGACAATAAAAAGGAGTTCTCAGTTTTGCCTCTATGATTTGTCCTCTTCAAGTAGCCCTAATCAGAGACTGTGGAAAAGCACTTTCATTGAAAGGCTTTGCCAAGCTCCCAAAAAATTACGGGTTTCCGAAATACCGGAAAACATTTTTTCACCCAATTTTGATGATACTTAGTGGTAATTACAAGTACACAAATCCCACTTGGCTCACCAAATTTTGCTCTTCTAGGTGGAAGCGTTCGTTTACAGTTGCAGTTTTTATTTTTGGTTTCACTCTGTTCTCTTTATATAGATAGATGAATTTGGAACTCTAAATCCAACATGGTTTGTAGTAGATCTTTGAAACTTGACAAAATAAAGGAGTTCTCAGTTTTGTCTCTATGGTTTGTTTCCTCTTCAAGTAGCCCTAGGCACAGACTGTGGAAAATCACTTTCATTGAAAGGGGTTGCCAATCATCCAAGAAATTACGAGTTTCCGAAATACCAGCAAATATTTTTTCACCCAATCTTGTTGATACGTGGTGGTAATGAGCGGTACACAAATCCCACTTGGCTCACCAAATTTTGTTCTTCTAGGTTGAATCGTTCATTTACTGTAGCAGTTTTTATTTTTAGTTTTTCCTCTGTTCTCTCCTATATAGATAGATGAATTTGGAACTCTAAATCCAAGATGGTTTGTAGTAGATCTTTGAAACTTGACAAAATAAAGGAGTTCTCAGTTTTGTCTCTATGGTTTGTTTCCCCTTCAAGTAGCCCTAGGTGTGGAAAAGCACTTTCATTGAGAGGGGTTGCCAAGGATCTAAGAAATAACGAGTTTCCGTAAAACCAGCAAATATTTTTTCACCCAATCTTGATGATACGTGGGGGTAATGACAAGTACACAAATTTTACTTGGCTCAACAAATTTTGTTCTTCTAGGTTGAAGCGTTCGTTTACAATATGAGTTTTTATTTTTTAGGTTTCACTATGTTCTCTCCTATATAGATAGATGAATTTGGAACTGTAAATCCAACATGGTTTCTAGTAGCTCTTTGAAACTTGACAAAATAAAGGAGTTCTCAGTTTTGTCTCTATGGTTTGTTTCCTCTTCAAGTAGCCCTAGGCACAGACTGTGGAAAATCAATTTCATTGAGTGGGGTTGCCAAGCTTCTAAGAAATAACGAGTTTCCGAAATACCAGCAAATATTTTTTCACCCAATATTAATGATACTTGGTTGTAATGATCAGTACACAAATCCCACTTGACTCAACATATTTGGTTCTTCTAGGTTGAAGCGTTCGTTTACAGTTGCAGTTTATATTTTAAGGTGTCCCTCTGTTCTCTCCTATAGAGATAGATGAATTTGGAACTCTAAATCCAACATGGTTTGTAGTAGCTCTTTGTGACTTGACAAAATAAAGGAGTTCTCAGTTTTGTCTCTATGATTTGTTTCCTCTTCAAGTAGCCCTAAGCAGAGGTGTGGAAAAGCACTTTCATTGAAAGGGGTTGCCAAGCTTCCAAAAAATTACGAGTTTCCGAAATACCAGCAAATATTGTTTCACCCAATCTTGATGATACTTGGTGTTAATGACAAGTACACAAATCCCACTTGGCTCACCAAATTTTGTTCCTCTAGATTGAAGCGTTCGTTTACAGTAGCAGTTTTTAATTTTAGGTCTCACTCTGTTCTCTCCAATATAGATAGATGAATTTGGAACTCTAAATCCAAAATGGTTTGTAGTAGCTATTTGAAACTTGACAAAATAAAGGAGTTCTCAGTTTTGTCTCTATGATTTGATTCCTCTTCAAGTAGCCCTAGGCACAGACTGTGGAAAAGCACTTTCATTGAGAGGGGTTGCCAAGCTTCTAAGAAATAACAAGTTTCCAAAATACCAGCAAATATTTTTTCACCCAATCTTGATGATACTTGGTGGTAATGATCAGTACACAAATCCCACTTGGCTCACCAAATTTTGTTCTTCTATGTTGAAGCGTTCGTCTAGAGTAGCAGTTTTTATGTTTAGGTTTCACTCTGTTCTCTCCTATGTAGATAGATGAATTTGAAACTCTAAATCCAACATGGTTTGGAGTAGCTTTTTGAAACTTGACAAAATAAAGGAGTTCTCAGTTTTGTCTCTATAATTTCTTTCCTCTTCAAGTAGCCCTAAGCAAAGACTGTGGAAAATCACTTGCATTTACAGGGGTTGCCAAGCTACCAAGAATTTATGAGTTTCCGAAATACCAGAAAAATTTTTTCACCCAATCTGGATGATACGTGGTGGTAATGACAAGGACACAAATCCCACTTGGCTCACCAAATTTTGTTCTTCTATGTTGAAGCGTTCGTTTACAGTAGCAGTTTTTATTTTTAGTTTTCCCTCTGTTCTCTCCTATATAGATAGATGACTTTGGAACTCTAAATCCAACATGGTTTGTAGTTACTTTTTGAAACTTGACAAAATAAAGGAGTTCTCAGTTTTGTCTTTATGGTTTGTTTCCCCTTCAAGTATCCCTAGGCACAGACTGTGGAAAAGCACTTTCATTGAGAGGGGTTGCCAAGCTTCTAAGAAATAACGAGTTTCCGAAATACCAGAAAATATTTTTTCACCCAATCTTGATGATACATGGTGGTAATGACAAGTACACAAATCCCACTTGGCTCACCAAATTTTGTTCTTCTAGGTTGAAGCGTTCGTCTACAATAGCAGTTTTTATATTTAGGTTTCACTCTGTTCTCTCCTATGTAGATAGATGAATTTGGAACTCTAAATCCAACATGGTTTCTAGTAGCTCTTTGAAACTTGACAAAATAATGGAATTCTCAGTTTTGTCTCTATGGTTTATTTCCTCTACAAGTAGCCCTATGCACAGACTGTGGAAAAGCACTTTCATTGAGAGGGGTAGCCAAGCTTCTAAGAAATTACAAGTTTCCGAAATACCAGCAAATATTTTTTCATCCAATCTTGATGATACTTGGTGGTAATGGTCAGTACACAAATCCCACTTGGCTCACCAAATTTTGTTCTTCTAGGTTGAAGCATTCGTCTACAGTAGTCGTTTTTATATTTAGGTTTTCCTCTGTTCTCTCCTATATAGATAGATTAATTTGGAACTCTAAATCCAACATGGTTTGTAGTCGCTCTTTGAAACTAGACAAAAAAATGTAGTTCTCAGTATTGTCTCTATGGTTTGTTTTTTCTTCAATTAGCCCTAAGCAGAGACTGTGGAAAAGCACTTTCATTAAAAAGGGTTGCCAAGCTTCCTATAAATTACGAGTTTCCGAAATACCAGCAAATATTTTTTTCACCCAATCTTGATGATACGTGGTGGTAATGACAAGTACACAATTCCCACTTGGCTCTCCAAATTTTGTTCTTCTGGGTGGAAGCGTTCGTTTCCAGTTGCAGTTTTTATTTTTGGTTTCACTCTGTTCTCTCCTATATAGATAGATTAATTTGGAACTCTAAATCCAACATGGTTTGTAGTCGCTCTTTGAAACTTGACAAAAAAAGTAGTTCTCAGTTTTGTCTCTATGATTTCTTTCCTCTTCAAGTAGCCCTAAGCAGAGACTATGGAAAAGCACTTTCATTGAAAGGGGTTGCCAAGCTTCCAAGAAATAACGAGTTTCTGAAACACCAGCAAATATTTTTTCACCCAATCTTGATGATACTTGGTGGTAATGATCGGTACACAAATCCCACATGGCTCACCAAATTTTGTTCTTCTAGGTTGAAGCGTTCATCTACAGTATGAGTTTTTATTTTTAGGTTTCACTCTTTTCTCTTCTATGTAGATAGATGAATTTGGAACTCTAAATCCAACATGGTTTGTAGTCGCTCTTTGAAACTTGACAAAAATATGTAGTTCTCAGTTTTGTCTCTATGGTTTGTTTTTTCTTCAATTAGCCCTAAGCAGAGACTGTGGAAAGCCCTTTAATAAAAAGTGTTGCCAAGCTTCCTATAAATTACGGGTTTCCGAAATACCAGCAAATATTTTTTCACCCAATCTTGATGATACGTGGTGGTAATGACAAGTACACAAATCCCACTTGGCTCACCAAATTTTGTTCTTCTAGGTTGAAGCGTTGGTCTACAGTAGTCGTTTTTATATTTAGGTTTCCCTCTGTTCTCTCCTATATAGATAGATTAATTTGGAACTCTAAATCCAACATGGTTTGTAGTCGCTCTTTGAAACTTGACAAAAAAAAGTAGTTCTCAGTTTTGTCTCTATGGTTTCTTTCCTCTTCAAGTAGCCCTAAGCAGAGACTATGGAAAAGCACTTTCATTGAAAGGGGTTGCCAAGCTTCCAAGAAATAACGAGTTTCTGAAACACCAGCAAATATTTTTTCACCCAATCTTGATGATACTTGGTGGTAATGATCGGTACACAAATCCCACATGGCTCACCAAATTTTGTTCTTCTAGGTTGAAGCGTTCATCTACAGTATGAGTTTTTATGTTTAGGTTTCACTCTTTTCTCTTCTATGTAGATAGATGAATTTGGAACTCTAAATCCAACATGGTTTGTAGTAGCTCTTTGAAACTTGACAAAATAAAGGAGTTCTCAGTTTTGTCGCTATGGTTTGTTTCCTCTTCAAGTAGCCCTAGGCACAGACTGTGGAAAAGCACTCTCATTGAGAGGGGTTGCCAAGCTTCTAAGAAATAACGAGTTTCCGAAATACCAGCAAATATTTTTTTCACCCAATCTTGATGAAACTTGCTGGTAATGATTAGTACACAAATACCACTTGGCTCACCAAATTATGTTCTTCTAGGTTGAAGCGTTCGTCTACAGTAGCAGTTTTTATGTTTAGGTTTCACTCTGTTCTCTCCTATGTAGATAGATGAATTTGGAACTCTAAATCCAAAATGGTTTGTAGTAGCTCTTTGAAACTTGAAAAAATAAAGGAGTTCTCAGTTTTGTCTCTATAATTTGTTTCCTCCTCAAGTAGCCCTAAGGAGAGACTGTGGAAAAGCACTTTCATTGAAAGGGGTTGCAAGCTTCCAAGAAATTACGAGTTTCCGAAATAGCAGCATGTATTTTCTCACCCAATCTTGATGATACTTGGTGGTAATGATCGGTACACAAATCCTACTTGACTCACCATATTTTGGTCTTTTAGTTTGAAGCGTTCCTTTACAGTAGCAATTTATATTCTCAGGTTTCCCTCTGTTCTCTCCTATATACATAGATGAATTTGGAACACTAAATCCAACATGGTTTGTAGTAGCTCTTTGAAACTTGACAAAATAAAGGAGTTCTCAGTTTTGTCTCTATGTTTTGTTTCCCCTTCAAGTAGCCCAAGGCACAGACTGTGGAAATGCACTTTCATTGAGAGGGGTTGCCAAGCCTCTAAGAAATAACCAGTTTCCGAAAAACCAGCAAATAATATTTCACCCAATCTTGATGATACTTGGTGGTAATTATCAGTAAACAAATCCCACTTGGCTCACCATATTTTTGTTCTTCTAGGTTGAAGCATTCTGCTACAGTAGTCGTTTTTATATTTAGGTTTTCCTCTGTTCTCTCCTATATAGATAGATTAATTTGGAACTCTAAATCCAACATGGTTTGTAGTCGCTCTTTGAAACTTGACAAAAAAAAGTAGTTCTCGGTTTTGTCTCTATGGTTTGTTTTTTCTTCAATTAGCCCTAAGCAGAGACTGTGGAAAAAAACTTTCATTAAAAAGGGTTGACAAGCTTCCTATAAATTACGAGTTTCCGAAATACCAGCAAATATTTTTTCAACCAATCTTGATGATACGTGGTGGTAATGACAAGTACACAAATCCCACTTGGCTCACCAAATTTTGTTCTTCTATGTTGAAGCGTTCATCTACAGTAGTCGTTTTTATATTTAGTTTTCCCTCTGTTCTCTCCTATATAGATAGATTAATTTGGAACTCTAAATCCAACATGGTTTGTAGTCGCTCTTTGAAACTTGACAAAAAAAAAGTAGTTCTCAGTTTTGTCTCTATGGTTTGTTTCCTCTTCAAGTAGCCCTAAGCAGAGACTGTGGAAAAGCACTTTCATTGACAGGGGTTGCCAAGCTTCCAAGAAATAACGAGTTTCCGAAATACCAGCAAATATTTTTTCACCCAATCTTGATGATACTTGGTGGTAATGATCGGTACACAAATCCCACTTGACACACCAAATTTTGGTCTTCTAGGTTGAAGCGTTCATTTTCAGAAGCAGTTTATATTTTCAGGTTTCCCTCTGTTCTCTCCTATATAGATAGATGAATTTGGAACTCTAAATCCAACATGGTTTGTGGTAGCTCTTTGAAACTTGACAAAATAAAGGAGTTCTCAGTTTTGTCTCTATGTTTTGTTTCCCCTTCAAGTAGCCCAAGGCACGGACTGTGGAAACGCACTTTCATTGAGAGGGGTTGCCAAGCTTCTAAGAAATAACGAGTTTCCGAAAAACCAGCAAATATTTTTTCACCCAATCTTGATGATACTTGGTGGTAATGATCGGTAAACAAATTCCACTTGGCTCACCAAATTTTGGTCTTCTAGGTTGAAGCGTTCGTCTACAGTACTCGTTTTTATATTTAGGTTTTCCTCTGTTCTCTCCTATATAGATAGATTAATTTGGAACTCTAAATCAAACATGGTTTGTAGTCGCTCTTTGAAAGTTGACAAAAAAAAAAAAGTAGTTCTCAGTATTGTCTCTATGGTTTCTTCCTCTTCAAGTAGCCCTAAACAGAGACTGTGGAAAAGCACTTTCATTGAAAGGGGTTGCCAAGCTTCCAAGAAATATCGAGTTTCTGAAACACAAGCAAATATTTTTTCACCCAATCTTGATGATACTTTGTGGTAATGATCGGTATACAAATCCCACTTGGCTCACCAAATTTTGTTCTTCTATATTGAAGCATTCATCTACAGTATCAGTTTTTATGTTTAGGTTTCACTCTGTTCTCTTCTATGTAGACAGATGAATTTGGAACTCTAAATCCAACATGGTTTGTAGTAGCTCTTTGAAAATTGACAAAAAAAGTAGTTCTTAGTTTTGTCTCTATGTTTTGTTTTTTCTTCAATTAGCCCTAAGCAGAGACTGTATAAAAGCACTTTCATTAAAAAGTGTTGCCAAGCTTCCAAGAAATAACGAGTTTCCGAAATAACAGCAAATATTTTTTCACCCAATCTTGATGATACGTGGTGGTAATTATCAGTACACAAATACCACTTGGCTCACCAAATTATGTTCTTCTAGGTTGAAGCGTTCGTCTACAGTAGCAGTTTTTATGTTTAGGTTTCATTCTGTTCTCTCCTATGTTGATAGATGAATTTGGAACTCTTAATTCAACATGGTTTGTAGTAGCACTTTGAAAGTTGACAAAATAAAGGAGTTCTCACTTTTGTCTCAATGGTTTGTTTCCTCTTCAAGTAGCCCTAAGGAGAGACTGTGGAAAAGCACTTTCATTGAAAGGGGTTGCAAGCTTCCAAGAAATTACGAGTTTCCGAAATAGCAGCATGTATTTTTTCACCCAATCTTGATGATACTTGGTGGTAATGATCGGTACACAAATCCCACTTGACTCACCATATTTTGGTCTTTTAGTTTGAAGCGCTCGTTTACAGTAGCAATTTATATTCTCAGGTTTCCCTCTGTTCTCTCATATATAGATAGATGAATTTGGAACTCTAAATCCAACATGGTTTGTAGTAGCTCTTTGAAACTTGACAAAATAAAAATGTTCTCAGTTTTGTCTCTATGGTTTGTTTCCTCTTCAAATACACCTAGGCACCGACTGGGGAAAAGCACATTCATTTAGAGGGGTTGCCAAGCTTCAAGGAAATAACGAGTTTCTGAAATACCAGCAAATATTTTTTCATGCAATCTTGATGATACGTGGTAGTAAAGATCAGTACACAAATCCTACGTGGCTCACCAAATTTTGTTCCTCTAGGTTGAAGCGTTCGTTTACAGCAGCAGTTTTTATTTTTAGTATTCCCTCTGTTCTCTCCTATATAGATAGATTAATTTGGAACTCTTAATTCAACATGGTTTGTAGTAGCACTTTGAAAGTTGACAAAATAAAGGAGTTCTCACTTTTGTCTCAATGGTTTGTTTCCTATTCAGGTAGCCCTAGGCACAGACTGTGGAAAAGCACTTTCATTGAAATGGGTTGCCAAGCTTCTAAGAAATAACGAGTTTCTGAAACACCAGCAAATATTTTTTCACCCAATCTTGATGATACTTGGTGGTAATGATTGGTACACAAATGCCACTTGGCTCACCAAACTTTGTTCTTCTAGGTTGAAGCATTCATCTACAGTATCAGTTTTTATGTTTAGGTTTCACCCTGTTTTCTTTATGTAGATACATGAATTTGGAACTCTAAATCCAACATGGTTTGTAGTAGCTCTTTGAAACTTGACAAAAAAAGTAGTTCTCAGTTTTGTCTCTATGGTTTGTTTTCTCTTCAATTAGCCCTAAGCAGAGACTGTGGAAATGCACTTTCATTAAAAAGGTTTGCCACGCTTCCAAGAAATAACGAGTTTCCGAAATACCAGCATATATTTTTTCACCCAATCTTGATGATACGTGGTGGTAATGACAAGTACACAAATCCCACTTGGCTCCCCAAATTTTGTTCTTCTAGGTGGAAGCGTTCGTTTACAGTTGCAGTTTTTATTTTTGGTTTCACTCTGTTCTCTCCTATATAGATAGATGAATTTGAAACTCTAAATCCAACATGGTTTGTAGTAGCTCTTTGAAACTTGACAAAATAAAGGAGTTCTCAGTTTTGTCTCTATGGTTTCTTTCCCCTTCAAGTAGCCCTAGGCACAGACTGTGGAAACGCCCTTTCATTGAGAGGGGTTGCCAAGCTTCTAAGAAATAACGAGTTTCCGAAAAACCAGCAAATATTTTTTCACAAAATCTTGATGATGCTTGGTGGTAATGATCAGTAAACAAATACCACTTGGCTCACCAAATTTTGCTCTTCTAGGTTGAAGCGTTCGTCTACAGTTCTCGTTTTTATATTTAGGTTTTCCTCTGTTCTTTCCTATATAGATAGATGAATTTGGAACTCTAAATCCAACATGGTTTGTAGTAGCTGTTTGAAACTTGACAAAATAAAGGAGTTCTCAGTTTTGTCCCTATGGTTGTTTCCACTTCATGTAGCCCTAGGCACAGACTGTGGAAAACCAGTTTCATTGAGAGGGGTTGCCAAGCTTCCAGGGAATAACGAGTTTCCGAAATACCAGCAAATATTTTTTCACCCAATCTTGATGATACTTGGCGGTAATGATCAGTACACAAATTCCACTTTGCTCACCAAATTTTGTTCTTCTAGGTTGAAGCGTTCGTCTACAGTAGCAGTTTTTAGGTTTAGGTTTCACTCTGTTCTCTCCTATGTAGATAGATGAATTTGGAACTCTAAATCCAACATGGTTTGTAGTACCTATTTGAAACTTGACAAAATAAAGGAGTTCTCAGTTTTGTCTCTATAATTTGTTTCCTCTTCAAGTAGCCCATACAGAGATTGTGGAAAAGCATTTTCATTGAAAGGGGTTGCCAAGCTTCCAAGAAATTACGAATTTACGAAATACCATCAAATATTTTTTCACCCAATCTTGATGATACGTGGTGGTAATGATCATTACACAAATCCTACTTGGCTCACCAAATTTTGTTCCTCTAGGTTGAAGCGTTCGTTTACAGCAGCAGTTTTTATTTTTAGTTTTCCCTTTGTTCTCTGCTATATAGATAGATGAATTTGAAACTCTTAATCCAACAAGGTTTGTAGTAGCACTTTGAAAGTTGACAAAATAAAGGAGTTCTCACTTTTGTCTCAATAGTTTGTTTCCTATTCAAGTAGCCCTAGGCACAGACTGTGGAAAAGCACTTTCATTGAGAGGGGTTGCCAAGCTTCTAAAAATAACGAGTTTCCGAAATACCAGCAAATATTCTTTCACCCAATCTTGATGAAACTTGGTGGTAATGATCAGTACACAAATACCACTTGGCTCACCAAATTATGTTCTTCTAGGTTGAAGCGTTCGTCTACAGTAGCAGTTTTTATGTTTAGGTTTCACTCTGTTCTCTCCTATGTAGATAGATGAATTTGGAACTCTAAATCCAACATGGTTTGTAGTAGCTGTTTGAAAATTGACAAAATAAAGGAGTTCTCAGTTTTGTCTCTATAATTTGTTTCCTCTTCAAGTAGCACTAAGGAGAGACTGTGGAAAAGCACTTTCATTGAAAGGTGTTGCAAGCTTCCAAGAACTTACGAATTTCAGAAATACCAGCATGTATTTTTTCACCCAATCTTGATGATACTTGGTTTTAATGATCGGTACAAATATCCCACTTGATTCACCAAATTTTGGTCTTTTAGTTTGAAGCGTTCGTTTACAGTAGCAGTTTATATTCTCAGGTTACCCTCTGTTCTCTCCTATATAGATAGATGAATTAGGAACTCTAAATCCAACATGGTTTGTAGTAGCTCTTTGAAACTTGAAAAAATAAAGGAATTCTAAGTTTTGTCTCTATTATTTGTTTCCTCTTCAAGTAGCCCTAAGCAGAAACTGTGGAAAAGCACTTTCATTGAAAGGGTTGCCAAAGTTCCAAAAAATTACGAGTTTCCGAAATACCAGCAAATATTTTTTCATCCAATCTTGATGATACTTGGTGGTAATGGTCAGTACACAAATCCCACTTGGCTCACCAAATTTTGTTCTTCTAGGTTGAAGCATTCGTCTACAGTAGTCGTTTTTATATTTAGGTTTTCCTCTGTTCTCTCCTATATAGATAGATTAATTTGGAACTCTAAATCCAACATGGTTTGTAGTCGCTCTTTGAAACTAGACAAAAAAATGTAGTTCTCAGTATTGTCTCTATGGTTTGTTTTTTCTTCAATTAGCCCTAAGCAGAGACTGTGGAAAAGCACTTTCATTAAAAAGGGTTGCCAAGCTTCCTATAAATTACGAGTTTCCGAAATACCAGCAAATATTTTTTTCACCCAATCTTGATGATACGTGGTGGTAATGACAAGTACACAAATCCCACTTGGCTCTCCAAATTTTGTTCTTCTAGGTGGAAGCGTTCGTTTCCAGTTGCAGGTTTTATTTTTGGTTTCACTCTGTTCTCTCCTATATACATAGATGAATTTGGAACTCTAAATCCAACATGGTTTGTAGTCGCTCTTTGAAACTTGACAAAAAAAAAGTAGTTCTCAGTTTTGTCTCTATGGTTTGTTTCCTCTTAGTAGCCCTAAGCAGAGACTGTGGAAAAGCACTTTCATTGAAACGGGTTGCCAAGCTTCTAAGAAATAACGAGTTTCTGAAACACCAGCAAATATTTTTTCACCCAATCTTGATGATACTTGGTGGTAATGATCAGTAAACAAATCCCACTTGGCTCACCAAATTTTGTTCTTCTAGGTTGAAGCGTTCATCTACAGTATGAGTTTTTATGTTTAGGTTTCACTCTTTTCTCTTCTATGTAGATAGATGAATTGGGAACTCTAAATCCAACATGGTTTTTAGTAGCTCTTTGAAACTTGACAAAATAAAGGAGTTCTCACTTTTGTCTCTATAATTTGTTTCCTCTTCAAGTAGCCCTAAGCAGAGACTGTGGAAAAGCACTTTCATTGACAGGGGTTGCGAAGCTTCCAAGAAATAACGAGTTTCCGAAAAACCAGCAAATATTTTTTCACCCAATCTTGATGATACTTGGTGGTAATGATCAGTAAACAAATCCCACTTGGCTCACCAAATTTTGTTCTTCTAGGTTGAAGCGTTAGGCTACAGTAGTCGTTTTTATATTTAGGTTTTCCTCTCTTCTCTCCTATATAGATAGATTAATTTGGAACTCTAAATCCAACATGGTTTGTAGTCGCTCTTTGAAACTTGACAAAAAAATGTAGTTCTCAGTTTTGTCTCTATGGTTTGTTTTTTCTTCAATTAGCCCTAAGCAGAGACTGTGGAAAGCCCTTTAATAAAAAGTGTTGCCAAGCTTCCTATAAATTACGGGTTTCCGAAATACCAGCAAATATTTTTTACCCAATCTGATGATACGTGGTGGTAATGACAAGTACACAAATCCCACTTGGCTCACCAAATTTTGTTCTTCTAGGTTGAAGCGTTCGTCTACAGTAGTCGTTTTTATATTTAGGTTTCCCTCTGTTCTCTCCTATATAGATAGATTAATTTGGAACTCTAAATCCAACATGGTTTGTAGTCGCTCTTTGAAACTTGACAAAAAAAGTAGTTCTCAGTTTTGTCTCTATGATTTCTTTCCTCTTCAAGTAGCCCTAAGCAGAGACTATGGAAAAGCACTTTCATTGAAAGGGGTTGCCAAGCTTCCAAGAAATAACGAGTTTCTGAAACACCAGCAAATATTTTTTCACCCAATCTTGATGATACTTGGTGGTAATGATCGGTACACAAATCCCACATGGCTCACCAAATTTTGTTCTTCTAGGTTGAAGCGTTCATCTACAGTATGAGTTTTATGTTTAGGTTTCACTCTTTTCTCTTCTATGTAGATAGATGAATTTGGAACTCTAAATCCAACATGGTTTGTAGTAGCTCTTTGAAACTTGACAAAATAAAGGAGTTCTCAGTTTTGTCGCTATGGTTTGTTTCCTCTTCAAGTAGCCCTAGGCACAGACTGTGGAAAAGCACTCTCATTGAGAGGGGTTGCCAAGCTTCTAAGAAATAACGAGTTTCCGAAATACCAGCAATATTTTTTTCACCCAATCTTGATGAAACTTGCTGGTAATGATTAGTACACAAATACCACTTGGCTCACCAAATTATGTTCTTCTAGGTTGAAGCGTTCGTCTACAGTAGCAGTTTTTATGTTTAGGTTTCACTCTGTTCTCTCCTATGTAGATAGATGAATTTGGAACTCTAAATCCAAAATGGTTTGTAGTAGCTCTTTGGAACTTGAAAAAATAAAGGAGTTCTCAGTTTTGTCTCTATAATTTGTTTCCTCCTCAAGTAGCCCTAAGGAGAGACTGTGGAAAAGCACTTTCATTGAAAGGGGTTGCAAGCTTCCAAGAAATTACGAGTTTCCGAAATAGCAGCATGTATTTTCTCACCCAATCTTGATGATACTTCGTGGTAATGATCGGTACACAAATCCTACTTGACTCACCATATTTTGGTCTTTTAGTTTGAAGCGTTCCTTTACAGTAGCAATTTATATGCTCAGGTTTCCCTCTGTTCTCTCCTATATACATAGATGAATTTGGAACACTAAATCCAACATGGTTTGTAGTAGCTCTTTGAAACTTGAGAAAATAAAGGAGTTCTCAGTTTTGTCTCTATGTTTTGTTTCCCCTTCAAGTAGCCCAAGGCACAGACTGTGGAAATGCACTTTCATTGAGAGGGGTTGCCAAGCCTCTAAGAAATAACGAGTTTCCGAAAAACCAGCAAATAATATTTCACCCAATCTTAATGATACTTGGTGGTAATGATCAGTAAACAAATCCCACTTGGCTCACCATATTTTTGTTCTTCTAGGTTGAAGCGTTCGGCTACAGTAGTCGTTTTTATATTTAGGTTTTCCTCTGTTCTCTCCTATATAGATAGATTAATTTGGAACTCTAAATCCAACATGGTTTGTAGTCGCTCTTTGAAACTTGACAAAAAAAAGTAGTTCTCAGTTTTGTCTCTATGGTTTGTTTTTTCTTCAATTAGCCCTAAGCAGAGACTGTGGAAAAAAACTTTCATTAAAAAGGGTTGACAAGCTTCCTATAAATTACGAGTTTCCGAAATACCAGCAAAATATTTTTTCAACCAATCTTGATGATACGTGGTGGTAATGACAAGTACACAAATCCCACTTGGCTCACCAAATTTTGTTCTTCTATGTTGAAGCGTTCATCTACAGTAGTCGTTTTTATATTTAGTTTTCCCTCTGTTCTCTCCTATATAGATAGATTAATTTGGAACTCTAAATCCAACATGGTTTGTAGTCGCTCTTTGAAACTTGACAAAAAAAAAGTAGTTCTCAGTTTTGTCTCTATGGTTTGTTTCCTCTTCAAGTAGCCCTAAGCAGAGACTGTGGAAAAGCACTTTCATTGACAGGGGTTGCCAAGCTTTCAAGAAATAACGAGTTTCCGAAATACCAGCAAATATTTTTTCACCCAATCTTGATGATACTTGGTGGTAATGATCGGTACACAAATCCCACTTGACACACCAAATTTTGGTCTTCTAGGTTGAAGCGTTCATTTTCAGAAGCAGTTTATATTTTCAGGTTTCCTCTGTTCTCTACTATATAGATAGATGAATTTGGAACTCTAAATCCAACATGGTTTGTGGTAGCTCTTTGAAACTTGACAAAATAAAGGAGTTCTCAGTTTTGTCTCTATGTTTTGTTTCCCCTTCAAGTAGCCCAAGGCACGGACTGTGGAAACGCACTTTCATTGAGAGGGGTTGCCAAGCTTCTAAGAAATAACGAGTTTCCGAAAAACCAGCAAATATTTTTTCACCCAATCTTGATGATACTTGGTGGTAATGATCGGTAAAACAAATTCCACTTGGCTCACCAAATTTTGGTCTTCTAGGTTGAAGCGTTCGTCTACAGTACTCGTTTTTATATTTAGGTTTTCCTCTGTTCTCTCCTATATAGATAGATTAATTTGGAACTCTAAATCAAACATGGTTTGTAGTCGCTCTTTGAAACTTGACAAAAAAAAAAAAGTAGTTCTCAGTATTGTCTCTATGGTTTGTTCCTCTTCAAGTAGCCCTAAACAGAGACTGTGGAAAAGCACTTTCATTGAAAGGGGTTGCCAAGCTTCCAAGAAATATCGAGTTTCTGAAACACAAGCAAATATTTTTTCACCCAATCTTGATGATACTTTGTGGTAATGATCGGTATACAAATCCCACTTGGCTCACCAAATTTTGTTCTTCTATGTTGAAGCATTCATCTACAGTATCAGTTTTTATGTTTAGGTTTCACTCTGTTCTCTTCTATGTAGACAGATGAATTTGGAACTCTAAATCCAACATGGGTGTAGTAGCTCTTTGAAAATTGACAAAAAAAGTAGTTCTCAGTTTTCTCTCTATGTTTTGTTTTTTCTTCACTTAGCCCTAAGCAGAGACTGTGGAAAAGCACTTTCATTAAAAAGTGTTGCCAAGCTTCCAAGAAATAACGAGTTTCCGAAATACCAGCAAATATTTTTTCACCCAATCTTGATGATACGTGGTGGTAATGATCAGTACACAAATACCACTTGGCTCACCAAATTATGTTCTTCTAGGTTGAAGCGTTCGTCTACAGTAGCAGTTTATATGTTTAGGTTTCATTCTGTTCTCTCCTATGTAGATAGATGAATTTGGAACTCTTAATTCAACATGGTTTGTAGTAGCACTTTGAAAGTTGACAAAATAAAGGAGTTCTCACTTTTGTCTCAATGGTTTGTTTCCTCTTCAAGTAGCCCTAAGGAGAGACTGTGGAAAAGCACTTTCATTGAAAGGGGTTGCAAGCTTCCAAGAAATTACGAGTTTCCGAAATAGCAGCATGTATTTTTTCACCCAATCTTGATGATACTTGGTGGTAATGATCGGTACACAAATCCCACTTGACTCACCATATTTTGGTCTTTTAGTTTGAAGCGCTCGTTTACAGTAGCAATTTATATTCTCAGGTTTCCCTCTGTTCTCTCATATATAGATAGATGAATTTGGAACTCTAAATCCAACATGCTTTGTAGTAGCTCTTTGAAACTTGACAAAATAAAAATGTTCTCAGTTTTGTCTCTATGGTTTGTTTCCACTTCAAATACCCCTAGGCACCGACTGGGGAAAAGCACATTCATTTAGAGGGGTTGCCAAGCTTCAAGGAAATAACGAGTTTCTGAAATACCAGCAAATATTTTTTCATGCAATCTTGATGATACGTGGTAGTAATGATCAGTACACAAATCCCACTTGGCTCACCAAATTTTGTTCTTCTAGGTTGAAGCGTTCATCTACAGTAGTCGTTTTTATATTTAGGTTTTCCTCTGTTCCTCTCCTATATAGATAGATTAATTTGGAACTCTAAATCCAACATGGTTTGTAGTCGCTCTTTGAAACTTGACAAAAAAATGTAGTTCTCAGTATTGTCTCTATGGTTTGTTTTTCTTCAATAAGACCTAAGCAGAGACTGTGGAAAAGCACTTTCATTAAAAAGGGTTGCCAAGCTTCCTATAAATTACGAGTTTTCCGAAATACCAGCAAATATTTTTTCACCCAATCTTGATGATACGTGGTGGTAATGACAAGTACACAAATCCCACTTGGCTCACCAAATTTTGTTCTTCTAGGTTGAAGCGTTCGTCTACAGTAGTCGTTTTTATATTTAGTTTTCCCTCTGTTCTCTCCTATATAGATAGATTAATTTGGAACTCTAAATCCAACATGGTTTGTAGTCGCTCTTTGAAACTTGACAAAAAAAAAAAAGTAGTTCTCAGTTTTGTCTCTATGGTTTGTTTCCTCTTCAAGTAGCCCTAAGCAGAGACTGTGGAAAAGCACTTTCATTGAAAGGGGTTGCCAAGCTTCCAAGAAATAACGAGTTTCTCAAACACCAGCAAATATTTTTTCACCCAATCTTGATGATACTTGGTGGTAATGATCGGTACACAAATCCCACATGGCTCATCAAATTTTGTTATTCTAGGTTGAAGCGTTCATCTACAGTATGAGTTTTTATGTTTAGGTTTCACTCTTTTCTCTTCTATGTAGATAGATGAATTTGGAACTCTAAATCCAACATGGTTTGTAGTAGCTCTTTGAAACTTGACAAAATAAAGGAGTTCTCAGTTTTGTCTCTATAATTTTTTCCTCTTCAAGTAGTACTAAGCAGAGACTGTGGAAAAGCACTTTCATTGACAGGGGTTGCCAAGCTTCAAAGAAATAACGAGTTTCCGAAATACCAGCAAATATTTTTTCACCCAATCTTGATGATACTTGGTGGTAATGATCGGTACACAAATCCCACTTGACACACCAAATTTTGGTCTTCTAGGTTGAAGCGTTCGTTTACAGAAGCAGTTTATATTTTCAGGTTTCCCTCTGTTCTCTCCTATATAGATAGATGAATTTGGAACTCTAAATTCAACATGGTTTGTAGTAGCTCTTTGAAACTTGACAAAATAAAGGAGTTCTCAGTTTTGTCTCTATGTTTTGTTTCCCCTTCAAGTAGCCCAAGGCACAGACTGTGGAAACGCACTTTCATTGAGAGCGGTTGCCAAGCTTCTAAGAAATAACGAGTTTTCGAAAAACCAGCAAATATTTTTTCACCCAATCTTGATGATACTTGGTGGTAATGATCAGTAAACAAATTCCACTTGGCCCCCCAAATTTTGGTCTTCTAGGTTGAAGCGTTCGTCTACAGTAGCAGTTTTTATATTTAGGATTTCCTGTGTTCTCTCCAATATAGATAGATGAATTTGGAACTCTAAATCCAACATGGTTTGTAGTCGCTCTTTGAAAGTTGACAAAATAAAGGAGTTCTCAGTTTTGTCTCTATGGTTTGTTTCTTCTTCAAGTAGCCCTACTCACTGACTGTGGAAAAGCACTTTCATTGAGCGTGGTTGCCAAGCTTCTAAAAAATAACGAGTTTCCGAAATACCAGCAAATATTTTTTACCCCAATCTTAATGATACTTGGTGGTAATGATCAGTACACAATTCCCACTTGGCTCACCAAATTTTGATCTTCTAGGTTGAATCCTTCGTTTACAGTAGCAGTTTTTATTTTTAGGTTTCACTCTGTTCTCTCCTATATAGATAGATGATTTTGGAACTCTAAATCCAACATGGTTTGTAGTAGCTCTTTGAAACTTGACAAAATAAAGGAATCTCAATTCTGTCTCTATGGTTTGTTTCCTTTTCAAGTAGCCCTAGGCACAGACTGTGGAAAAGCAATTTGATTGAGAGGGGTTGCCAATCTTCTAAAAAATAACGAGTTTCCGAAATACCAGAAAATATTTTTTCACTCAATCTTGATGATACTTGGTGGTAATGATCAGTACACAAATCCCACCAGGCTCACCAAATTATGTTCTTCTAGGTTGAAGCGTTTGTCTACAGCAGCAGTTTTTATATTTGGGTTTCCCTCTGTTCTCTCCTATATAGATAGATGAATTTGGAACGCTAAATCCAACATGGTTTGAAGCAGCTCTTTGAACCTAGACAAAAAAAGGAGTTCTCAATTTTGTCTCTTTGGTTTGTTTCCTCATCAAGTAGCCCTAGGCACAGACTGTGGAAAAACACTTTGATTGAGAGGGGTTGCCAAGCTTCTAAGAAATAACGAGTTTCCGAAATACCAGCAAATATTTTTGCACCCAATCGTGATGATACTTGGTGGTAATGATCAGTACACAAATCCCACTTGGCTCACCAAATTTTGCTCTTCCAGGTTGAAGCGTTATTCTACAGTAGCAGTTTTAATATTTAGGATTCCGTCTCATCTCTCCTGTATAGATTGATGAATTCGGAACTCTAAATCCAACATGGTTTGTAGTAGCTCTTTGAAACTTTACAAAATAAAGGAGTTCTCAGTTTTGTCGCTATGGTTTGTTTCCTCTTTAAGTAGCCCTAGGTAAGGACTGTGAAAAGCACTTTCATTGAAAGGGGTTCCAAAGCTTCCAACAAATAACGAGTTTCCGAAATAACAGCAAATATTTTTTCAACCAAACTTGATGATACTTGGTGGTAATGATCAGTACACAAATCCCACCTGGCTCACGAAATTTTTTTCTTCTAGGTTAAGCGTTCATCTACAGTAGCAGTTTTTATATTTAGGTTTCCATCTGTTCTCTCTTATATAGATAGATGAATTTGGAACTCTAAATCCAACATCTTTGTAGTAGCTTTTTGAAACTTGATAAAACAAAGGATTTCTTAGTTTTGTCTCTTGGTTTCTTTCCTCTTCAAGTAGCCATAAGCAGAGACTGTGGAAAAGCAATTTGATTGAGAGGCGTTGCCAAGCTTCTAAGAAATAACGAGTTTCCGAAATACCAGAAAATATTTTTTCACTCAATCTTGATGATACTTTGTGGTAATGATCAGTACACAAATCCCACCAGGCTCACCAAATTATGTTCTTCTAGGTTGAAGCGTTTGTCTACAGTAGCAGTTTTTATATTTGGGTTTCCCTTGTTCTCTCCTATATAGATAGATGAATTTGGAACGCTAAATCCAACATGGTTTGAAGCAGCTCTTTGAAACTAGACAAAAAAAGGAGTTCTCAGTTTTGTCTCTATGGTTTGTTTCCTCTACAAGTTGCCCTAATCAGAGACTGTGGAAAAGCACTTTCATTGAAAGGGGTTGCCAAGCTTCTAAGAAATATCAAGTTTCCGAAATACCAGCAAATATTTTTCACCCAATCTTGATGATACTTGGTGGTAATTAACAGTACCCAAATCCCAAAAGGCTCACCAAATTTTGTTCTTCTATGTTGAATCGTTCGTCTACAGTAGCAGTTTTTATATTTAGGTTTCCCTCTGTTCTCTCCTATATAGATAGATGAATTTGGAACAATAAATCCAACATGGTTTGTAGTAGCTCTTTGAAACTTGACAAAATAAAGGAGTTCTCAGTTTTGTCTTTATGGTTTGTTTCCTCTTCTAGTAGCCCTAGGCACAAACTGTGGAGAAGAACTTTCATTGAAAAGGGTCGCCAATCTTCCAACAAATAACGAGTTTCCGAAATACCAGCAAAAATTTTTTCACCCAATCTTGATGATACGTGGTGGAAAAGACAAGTACACAAGTCCCACTTGGCTCACCAAATTTTGTTCTTCTAGTTTGAAGTGTTCGTTTACACCAGCAGTTTATATTTTTAGGTTTCCCTCTGTTCTCTCCTATATAGATAGATGAATTTGGAACTCTAAATCCAACATGGTTTGTAGTAGGTCTTTGAAACTTGACAAAAAAAGTAGTTCTCAGTTTTGTCTCTAACATTTGTTTCCTCTTCAAGTAGCCCTAAGCAGAGACTGTGGAAAAGCACTTTCATTGAAAGGGGTTGCCAAGCTTCCAAGAAATTACGATTCTCCGAAATATCAGCAAATATTTTTTCACCCAATCTTGATGATACGTGGTGGTAAAGATCAGTACACAAATCCCACTTGGCTCACCAAATTGTGTTCTTCTAGGAAGAAGCGTTAGTCTACAGTAGCAGTATTTATATTTAGGTTTTCCTCTGTTCTCTCATATAGATAGATGAACTTAGAACTCTAAATCCAACATGGTTTGTAGTAGCTCTTTGAAACTTGACAAAATAAAGGAGTTCTCAGTTTTGTGTCTATGGTTTGTTTCCTCTTCAAGTAGCCCTAGGCACAGACTGTGGAAAAGCACTTTCATTGAGAGGGGTTGCCAAGCTTCTAAGAAATAAAAATTTTCCGAAATACCAACAAATACTTTTCACCCAATCTTGATGATACTTGGTGGTAATGATCAGTACACAAATCCCACTACGCTCACCAAATTTTGTTCTTCTATGTTGAAAAGTTCGTCTGCAGTACCTGTTTTTATACTTAGGTTTCCCTCTGTTCTCTCCTATATAGATAGATGAATTTGGAACTGTAAATGAACATGGTTTGTAGTAGCTTTTTGAAACTTGACAAAATATACAAGTTCTCAGTTTTGTCTCTATGGTTTGTTTCCTCTTCAAGTAGCCCTAGGAGAGACTGTGGAAAAGCAATTTAATTGAGAGGGGTTTCCAAGCTTCTAAGAAATAACAATTTTCCGAAATACCAGCAAATATTTTTCACCCAATCTTGAGAATACTTGGTTGTAATGATCAGTACACAAATCCCACTAGGCTCACCAAATTTTGTTTTTCTATGTTTTAGCGTTCCTCTACAGTAGCAGTTTTTATATTTTGGTTTCACTCTGTTCTCTCCTATATAGATAGATGAATTTGGAACTGTAAGTCCAACATGGTTTGTAGTAGCTCTTTGAAACTTGACAAAATATAGGAGTTATCAGTTTTATCTCTATGCTAGTTTCATCTTCATGTAGCCCTAGGCACAGACTGTGGAAGAGCACTTTCATTGAGAAGGGTTGCAAATCTTCTAAGAAATAACGAGTTTCCGAAATACCAGCAAATATTTTTTCACCCAATCTTGATGATACTTGGTGGTAATGATCGGTATAAAAATCCCACTTGGCTCACCAAATTTTGTTCTTCTATGTTGAATCGTTCGTCTACAGTAGCATTTTTTTATATTTAGGTTTCCCTCTGTTCTCTCCTATACAGATAGAATAATTTGGAACACTAAATAAAACATGGTTTGTGGTAGCTCTTTGAAACTTGACAAAATAAAAGAGTTCTCAGTTTTGTCTCTATGGTTTGTTTCCTATTCAAGTAGCCCTAAGCAGAGACTGTGGGAAAGCACTTTCGTTGAAAGGGGTTGCCAAGCTTCCAAGAAATTAAGAGTTTCTGAAATACCAGCAAATATTTTTTCACCCAATCTGGATGATACGTTTTGGTAATGACAAGTACACAAATCCCACTTGGCTCACCAAATTTTGTTCTTCTAGGTTGAAGCGATCGTTTACAGTAGCAGTTTTTATTTTTAGGTTTCACTCTGTTCTCTCCTATATAGATAGATTAATTTGGAACACTAAATACAACATGGCTTGTAGTAGCTCTTTGAAAACTTGACAAAGTAAAGGAGTTCTCAGTTTTGTCTCTATGGTTTGTTTCCTCTTCAAGTATCCCTATGCACAGAATGTGGAAAATCTCGCTCATTGAGAGGGGTTGGCAAGCTTCTAAGAAATAAGGAGTTTCCGAAATACCAGCAAAAATTTTTTCACCCAAACTTGATGATACGTGGTGGTAAAGACAAGTACACAAATCCCACTTTCTCACCAAATTTTATTCTTCTAGTTTGAAGTGTTACTTTACACTAGCAGTTTATATTTTTAGGTTTCCCTCTGTTCTCTCCTATATAGAGAGATTAATTTGGAACTCTAAATCCAACATGGTTTGTAGTAACTCTTTGAAATTTGACAAAAAATAATGGTTCGCAGTTTTGTCTCTACCAATTTTTCCTCTTCAAGTAGCCCTAAGCAGAGACTGTGGAAAAGCACTTTCATTGAAAGGGGTTGCCAAGCTTCCAAGAAATTACGATTTTCCGAAATATCAGCAAATATTTTTTCAGCCAATCTTGATGATACATGGTGGTAATAATCAGTACACAAATCCCACTTGGCTCATAAAATTGTGTTCTTCTAGGAAGAAGCGTTCATCTACAGTAGCAGTTTATATATTTAGGTTTTCCTCTGTTCTCTCATATAGATAGATGAATTTGGAACACTAAATACAACATGGTTTGTATTATCTCTTTGAAACTTGACAAAATAAAAGAGTTCTCAGTTTTGTCTCTATGGTTCGTTTCCTCTTCAAGTAGCCCTAGCCACAGACTATGGAAAGCACGTTCATTGAGAGGGGTTTCAAGCATCTAAGAAATAACGAGTTTTCGAAATACCAGCAAATATTTTTTCAACCAATCTTGATGATACTTGGCGGTATTGATCAGTACAAAAATCCCACTTGGCTCACCAAATTTTGTTCTTCTATGTTGAAGCGTTCGTCTACAGTAGCAGTTTTATATTTAGGTTTTCCTCTGTTCTCTCCTATATAGATAGATGAATTTGGAACTGTAAATCCTACATGGTTTCTAGTAGCTTTTTGAAACTTGACAAAACAAAGGAGTTCTCAGTTTTGTCTCTATGGATTGTTTCCTCTTATAGTAGCCCTAGGCACAGACTGTGGAGAAGAACTTTCTTTGAAAAAGTTTGCCAAGCTTCCAAGAAATAACGAGTTGCCGAAATAGCAGCAAAATTTTTTTCACCCAATCTTGATGATACTTGGTGGAAAAGACAAGTACACAAATCCCAATTGGCTCACCAAATTTTGTTCTTCTAGTTTGAAGTGTTCGTTTACACTAGCAGTTTATATTTTTTGGTTTCCCTCTGTTCTCTCCTATATAGATAGATGAATTTGGAACTCTAAATCCAACATGGTTTGTAGTAGCTCTTTGAAACTTGACAAAAAAAAAGAAGTTCTCAGTTTTGTCTCTACCATCTGTTTCCTCTTCAAGTAGCCCTAAGCAGAGACTGTGGAAAAGCACTTTCATTGAAAGGGGTTGCCAAGCTTCCAAGAAATAACGAGTTTCCGAAATACCAGCAAAAATTTTTTCACCCAATCTTGATGATACGTGGTGGTAAAGACAAGTACACAAATCCCACTTGGCTCTCCAAATTTTGTTCTTCTAGTTTGAAGTGTTCGTTTACACTAGCAGTTTGCATTTTTAGGTTTCCCTCTGTTCTCTCCTATATAGATAGATGAATTTGGAACTGTAAATTCCACATGGTTTGTAGTAGCTCTTTGAAACTTGACAAAATACAGGAGTTCTCAGTTTTGTCTCTATGGTTTTTTTCCTTTTCAAGTAGCCCTAGGCACAGACTGTGGAAAAGCAATTTGATTGAGAGGGGTTGCCAAGCTTCTAAGAAATAACGAGTTACCGAAATACCAGCAAATACTTTTTCAGCCAATCTTGACGATACGTGGTGGTAATGATCAGTGCACAAATCCCACCTTCTCACCAAATTTTGTTCTTCTATGTTGAAGCGTTCGTCTGCAGTAGCAGTTTTTTTTTTAAATTTATTTTTATTGTAGGTTATTCAAAACATTACATAGTTCTTGATATATCATATTTCACACTTTGATTCAAGTGGGATATGCGCTCCCATTTTTACCCCACATACAGATTGCAGAATCACATCAGTTGCACAACCATTGATTTACATATTGCCATTCTGGTGTCTGTTGTATTCTGCTGCCTTTCCTATCCTCTACTATCCCCCCTCCCCCCTCCCCTCCCCTCTTCTCTCTCTACCCCCTCTACTGTAATTCATTTCTCCCCCTTATATTTTTCCTCCTTTCCCCTCACTTCCTCTTGTATGTAACTTTGTATACCCCTGAGGGTCTCCTTCCATTTACATGCAATTTCCCTTCTCTCTCCCTTTCCCTCCCACCTCTCATCCCTGTTTAATGTTAATCTTCTTCTCATGCTCTTCGTCCCTACTCTGTTCTTAGTTACTCTCCTTATATCAAAGAAGACATTTGGCATTTGTTTTTAAGGGATTGGCTAGCTTCACTTAGCATAATCTGCTCTAATGCCATCCATTTCCCTCCAAATTCTATGATTTTGTCATTTCTTAATGCAGAGTAATACTCCATTGTGTATAAATGCCACATTTTTTTTATCCATTCGTCTACTGAAGGGCATCTAGGTTGGTTCCACAGTCTTGCTATTGTGAATTGTGCTGCTATGAACATGGATGTAGCAGTGTCCCTATAGTGTGCTCTTTTTAGGTCTTTAGGGAATAGACCGAGTAGGGGAATAGCTGGATCAAATGGTGGTTCCATTCCGAGCTTTCCAAGAAATCTCCACACTGCTTTCCAAATTGGCCGCACCAATTTGCAGTCCCACCAGCAATGTACAAGAGTACCCTTTTTTCCACATCCTCGCCAGCACTTGTTGCTGTTTGACTTCCTAATGGCTGCCAATCTTACTGGAGTGAGATGGTATCTTAGGGTGGTTTTGATTTGCATTTCTCTGACTGCTAGAGATGGTGAGCATTTTTTCATATACTTGTTGATTGATTGTATGTCCTCCTCTGAGAAATTTCTGTTCAGGTCCTTGGCCCATTTGTTGATTGGGTTATTCATTATCTCATTGTCTAATTTTTTTAGTTCTTTGTATATTCTGGATATTAGGGCTCTGTCTGAAGTGTGAGGAGTAAAGATTTGTTCCCAGGACGTAGGCTCCCTATTTACCTCTCTTATTGTTTCTTTTGCTGAGAAAAAACTTTTTAGTTTGAGTAAGTCCCATTTGTTGATTCTAGTTATTAACTGTTGTGCTATGGGTGTCCTATTGAGGAATTTGGAGCCCGACCCCACAGTATGTAGATCATAGCCAACTTTTTCTTCTATCAGACGCCGTGTCTCTGATTTGATATCAAGTTCCTTGATCCACTTTGAGTTAACTTTTGTGCATGGCGAGAGAAAAGGATTCAGTTTCATTTTGTTGCAAATGGATTTCCAGTTTTCCCAACACCATTTGTTGAAGATGCTATCCTTCTTCCATTGCATGCTTTTAGCCCCTTTATCGAATATAAGATAGTTGTAGTTTTGTGGATTGGTTTCTGTGTCCTCTATTCTGCACCATTGGTCCACCCGCCTGTTTTGGTACTAGTACCATGCTGTTTTTGTTACTATTGCTCTGTAGTATAGTTTGAAGTCTGGTATAGCTATACCGCCTGATTCACACTTCCTGCTTAGCATTGTTTTTGCTATTCTGGGTCTTTTATTTTTCCATATGAATTTCATGATTGCTTTCTCTATTTCTACAAGAAATGCCGTTGGGATTTTGATTGGCATTGCATTAAACCTATAGAGAACTTTTGGTAATATCGCCATTTTGATGATGTTACTTCTACCTATCCATGAACAGGGTATATTTTTCCATCTTCTAAGATCTTCTTCTATTTCTCTCTTTAGGGTTCTGTAGTTTTCATTGTATAAGTCTTTCACCTCTTTTGTTAGGTTGATTCCCAAGTCTTTTATTTTTTTTGAGGATATTGTGAATGGGGTGGTTGTCCTCATTTCCATTTCAGAGGATTTGTCGCTGATATACAGGAATGCCTTTGATTTATGCGTGTTGATTTTATAGCCTGCCACTTTGCTGAATTCATTTATTAGCTCTAATAGTTTCTTTGTAGACCCTTTTGGGTCTGCTAGGTATAGAATCATGTCATCTGCAAATAGTGATAATTTGAGTTCTTCTTTTCCTATTTTTATGCCTTTAATTTCTTCCGTCTGTCTAATTGCTCTGGCCAGTGATTCGAGAACTATGTTGAACAGAAGTGGTGAGAGAGGGCATCCCTGGATTGTTCCAGATTTTAGAGGGAATGCCTTCAGTTTTTCTCCATTCAGAATGATGCTAGCCTGAGGCTTGGCATAGATTGCTTTTACAATATTGAGGTATGTTCCTGTTATCCCTATTTTTTCTAGAGTTTTGAACATAAAGGGATGCTGTACTTTGTCGAATGCTTTTTCCGCATCTATCGAGATGATCATATGGTTCTTATTTTTAAGCCTATTGATGTGGTGAATAACATTTATTGATTTCCGTATATTGAACCAGCCTTGCATCCCAGGGATAAATCCTACCTGATCATGGTGCACAATTTTTTTGATATGTTTTTGTATCCGGTTCACCAGAAGTTTATTGGGGATTTTTGCATCTAGGTTCATTAGAGATATTGGTCTGTAGTTTTCTTTCTTTGAAGTGTCTTTGTCTGGTTTAGGAATCAGGGTGATGTTGGCCTCATAGAATGAATTTGGAAGTTCTCCCTCTTTTTCTATTTCCTGAAATAGCTTGAAAAGTATTGGTATTAGTTCCTCTTTAAAGGTTTTGTAAAACTCTGCTGTATACCCATCCGGTCCTGGGCTTTTCTTAGTTGGTAGTCTTTTGATGGTTTCTTCTATTTCCTCAATTGATATTGGTCTGTTTGGGTTGTCAATATCCTCCTGACTCAATCTGGGCAAATCATATGACTTAAGAAATTTATCGATGCCTTCACTATCTTCTATTTTATTGGAGTATAAGGATTCAAAATAATTTCTGATAGTCTTCTGTATTTCTGAAGTGTCTGTTGTGATATTGCCTTTTTCATCCCGTATGCTGGTAATTTGAGTTCTCTCTCTTCTTCTCTTTGTTAGCGTGGCTAAGGGTCTGTCGATTTTATTTATTTTTTCAAAGAACCAACTTTTAGTTTTGTCAATTTTTTCAATTGTTTCTTTCGTTTCGATTTCATTAATTTCAGCTCTGATTTTAATTATTTCTTGTCTTCTACTTCTTTTGCTGTTGTTTTGCTCTTCTTTTTCTAGGATTTTGAGTTGAAGTATTAGATCATTTATTTGTTGGTTTTTTCTTTTTTTATGGAATGAACTCCAAGCAATAAATTTTCCTCTTAGAACTGCTTTCAATGTGTCCCATAGATTCCGATATGTTGTGTCTGTGTTTTCATTTATCTCTAAGAATTTTTTAATTTCCTCCTTGATGTCTTCTATAACCCATTGATCATTCAGTAACCTATTGTTCATTCTCCAAGTGATGCATGATTTTTCCTTACTTCTTTTATCGTTAATTTTCATTTTCATTCCATTATGGTCAGATAAGATACATGGTATTATCTCTACTCCTTTGTATTGTCTAAGAGTTGCCCTGTGACATAATATATGATCTATTTTTGAGAAGGATCCATGTGCTGCTGAGAAAAAAGTGTAACTGCTTGATGTTGGGTGGTATATTCTATATATGTCAATTAAGTCTAGGTTATTAATTGTGTTATTGAGCTCTATAGTTTCCTTATTCAACTTTTGTTTGGAAGATCTGTCCAGTGGTGAGAGAGGTGTGTTGAAGTCTCCCATGATTATTGTATGGTGGTCTATTAGACTCTTGAACTTGAGAAGAGTTTGTTTGATGAACATAGCTGCACCATTGTTTGTGGCATATATATTTATAATTGTTATGTCTTGTTGGTGTATGGTTCCCTTGAGAAGTATGTAGTGTCCCTCTTCATCCCTTTTGATTAACTTTGGCTTGAAATCTATTTTATTTGATATGAGTATGGACACTCCTGCTTGTTTCCGAAGTCCATATGAGTGATATGATTTTTCCCAACCTTTCACCTTCAGTCTATGTATGTCTTTTCCTATCAAATGCGTCTCCTGAAGGCAGCATATTGTTGGGTCTTGTTTTGTGATCCATTCTACTAGCCTGTGTCTCTTAATTGGTGAGTTTAAGCCATTAACATTTAGGGTTATTATTGAGATATGGGTTGTTCTTCCAGCCATATTTGTTTATTTATGTTACTAAACATGGTTTGTTTTCCTCTTTGATTATTCCCCCCCCTTTACTGTACTACATCCCGCTGTTGGTTTTCATTGATATTTTCCATTTCCTCTTCCTGTAATATTTTGCCGAGGATGTTTTGAAGAGATGGTTTTCTAGCTGCAAATTCTTTTAACTTTTGTTTATCATGGAAGGTTTTAATTTCATCTTCCATCCTGAAGCTTAATTTCGCGGGATACACGATTCTTGGTTGGAACCCATTTTCTTTCAGTGTTTGAAATATGTTATTCCAGGATCTTCTAGCTTTGAGAGTCTGTGTTGAAAGATCAGCTGTTATCCTGATTGGTTTACCCCTAAATGTAATCTGCTTCCTTTCTCTTGTAGCTTTTAAAATTCTTTCCTTATTCTGTATGTTGGGCATCTTCATTATAATGTGTCTAGGTGTGGATCTCTTATGATTTTGCACATTCGGCGTCCTGTAGGCTTCTAGGATTTGGGATTCTGTCTCATTCTTCAAGTCTGGGAAGTTTTCTCGTATTATTTCGTTGAATAGATTGCTCATTCCTTTGGTTTGGATCTCAGTACCTTCCTGTATCCCAATGACTCTTAAGTTTGGTCTCTTTATGTTATCCCATATTTCTTGAATGTTCTGCTCATGGTTTCTTAACAGCTTTGCTGAGCTGTCTATGTTCTTCTCCAGATGAAATACTTTGTCTTCATTGTCTGATGTTCTATCTTCTAAGTGTTCTACTCTGCTGGTAGTATTCTCAATTGAGTTTTTAAGTTGGTTTATTGTTTCCTGCATTTCCAGGATTTCTGTTTGTTTGTTTTTTATAACCTCTATCTCCCTGTATAATTGATCTTTTGCTTCTTGGATTTGTTTATGTAATTTATTGTCAAAGTGGTCGAAGTGGTCTTTCATTGTCTGATTTTGCTGTCTAATGTCTTCCTTGAGACTCCAGATCATGTGAAGCATGTATATCCTGAATTCTTTCTCTGACATTCCATCTGCTGCAGATATTACCTCTTCTAAAGTTGAGTTGACCTGCATTGCTTGTGGTCCTTTCTTTCCTTGTCTTTTCATATTGATCGCGTTTCTTTCTGCTTGGTGAAACTGTTGTGTTATTGATTTTTCCCCCTATATATTTATATTGCTCTTGTATAGCTGCAAAGTCTCCCTCGCAGGCTTTGGCGGTGGTTCTGCCCCTCCTCCAATTGAGGCAATGTGCCTACCACGCCGGGAGGCCGCTGTGCCTGTACTTTCGATGGGCCTGTTCTTTCGGTGGTCACAGGTCCGCCTATCTTGCAGACGTGAGCAGCGGCTTTGTCCCTCCGCTGGCCACTAGGCCTGTTCTTTCTGTCGGTTGCAGGTCTGTCTACCTAAAAGGCGCTGGTGGCGGCTCTGCCCCTCCCCCAACCCGGGCGATGTATCTGGCGGGCCACTGGGCCTGTTTTGTCAGTGGTCACGGTTCCGCCTACCTTGCACATGAGTGGAGCAGCTGTGTCCCTCCGAGAGTTGCTGGGCCTAACCTGACGATGGGTGGCAAGTGCGCCTACCTTGCAGGTCCGGGGGTGGCTCTGCTGCTCCGCGGGTTGCTGGGCCTGATATGCTGGTGAGACGCAGGTTTGCCTACCTTGCAGGCGCCTGGCGGCTCTGCCCCTCCCCCAACCGGGGTGGGCGATGTGTCTGGCCGTCCTCTGAGCCTGTTCTGTTGGTGGTCAGGGTACTGCCTACCTAGCAGGATCGTGGGGCAGCTGTGCCCCTCCGCAGTTTGTTGGGCCTGACCTGCTGGTGTGTGGCAAGTGCGCCTACCTTGCAGGCCCAGGGGTTGCTCTGCCGCTCTGCGGTTGCTGGACCTGATGTGCTGGTGATTCGCAGGTCTGCGTAACTTGCAAGCGCCCGGTGGCTCTGCCCCTCCCCCAATCTGAGCGATGTGTCTGGCAGTCCACTGGGCCTGTTTTGTCGGTGGTCACAGTTCCGCCTACCTTGCACACACGTGGAGCAGCTGTTTCATTAGTGCCTGGGCACACTCTCCTTGTTTGCCTCCCTCAGGCCCTAAGCTAGCTTGTAGAGCTTGGGGCTGAGAACCCCCAGCAAATTTGCTTACCTCTGGTAGCCACGCCCCCGTATCTGATGCAAGAGACCTCAGTTGTCAGCACTGGTGGGAGCGGTAGCTGGGAGTCCCGCGCCGCGCGGTTCCTGCCGGCTCCTGTGCCAGCGCCGCCGCGGCTCCCACCGGCTCCCTCGCCGCAGCCGCGGCTACCGCCGGCTCCCGTGCTGCCCTCGGTCTGGCTATTGCGATCACAGGAGAGCTGGGAGGGGCCCTTAAGTTTTCCCCGCTGATCTATAGCTGAAAGAGCTGTAATCAGTCAAAAAAAAAAAAAAAAACAGAGATGATGACGTCAGCTCTCCAAGATGGTGACCGCTGGCTTCCTCTGTGGTCTGACCGATGTGGAGAACCGAATTGGATGGCTTCCTTCCCCGTCTCAAGCCCAGAATTCAGCTCTGAGTACAATATTTGCACAGCTGGCGAGAGCTAATTCTCGCAGGTCTTCTTTCAACGGAATTTTGCTAGATGATCCTCAGTAGGTAGAATGTAGCTGTTTTAATGAGTGTTTCTGATCCCGTTAATGTGGAGATATTGAGAGTGCTGTTTCCTCGCCAGCCGCCATGTTGGATCTCTACAGTAGCAGTTTTTATATTTAGGTTTCCCTCTGTTCCCTCCTATATAGATAGATGAATTTGGAACTGTAAATCCAACATGGTTTGTAGTAGCTCTTGGAAACTTGACAAAATAAAAGGAGTTATCAGTTTTATCTCTATGCTAGTTTCATCTTCAAGTAGCCCTAGGCACAGACTGTGGAAGAGTACTTTCATTGAGAAGGGTTGCAAAGCTTCTAAGAAATAACGAGGTTTCCGAAATACCAGCAAATATTTTTCACCCAATCTTGATGATACTTGGTGGTAATGATCAGTACAAAAATCCCACCTGGCTCACCAAATTTTGTTCTTCTAAGTTGAAGCGTTCGTCTACAGTAGCAGTTTTTATATTTAGGTTTCCCTCTGTTCTCTCATATATAGAGAGATGAATTTGGAACTCTAAATCCAACATGGTTTGTAGTAGCTCTTTGAAACTTGACAAAATAAAGGAGTTCTCAGTTTTCTCTCTATGGTTTGTTTCCTATTCAAGTAGCCCTAGGCACAGACTGTGGAAAATCACTGTCATTGAGAGGGTTTGCCAAGCTTCTAGGAAATAAAGATTTTCCGAAATACAAGCAAATACTTTTTACCCAATCTTGATGATACGTGGTGGTAATTATCAGTACACAAATCCCACTTGGCTCACCAAATTGTGTTCTTCTAGGTTGAAGGGTTCGTCTACAGTAGCAGTGTTTATATTTAGGTTTTCCTCTGTTCTCTCCTATATAGATAGATGAGTTTGGAACTCTAAATCCAAAATGGTTTGTAGTAGCTCTTTGAAACTTGACAAAATAAAGGAATTCTCAGTTTTGTCTCTATGTTTGTTTCCTCTTCAAGTAGCCCTAGGCACAGTCGGTGGAAAAGCACTTTCATTGAAAAGGGTTGCCAAGCTTCCAAGAAATAACGAGTTTCCGAAATACCAGCAAAAATTTTTTCACCCAATCTTTATGATACGTGGTGGAAAAGACAAGTACACAAATCCCACTTGGCTCACCAAATTTTGTTGTTCTAGTTTGAAGTGTTCGTTTACACTAGCAGTTTATATTTTTAGGTTTCCCTCTGTTCTCTCCTACATAGATAGATGAATTTGGAACTCTAAATCCAACATGGTTTGTAGTAGCTCTTAGAAACTTGACAAAAAAAAGTAGTTCTCAGTTTTGTCTCTACGATCTGTTTCCTATTCAAGTAGCCCTAAGCAGAGACTGTGAAAAAGAACTTTCATTGAAAGTGGTTGCCAAGCTTCCAAGAAATAACGAGTTTCCGAAATAGCAGCAAAAATTTTTTCACCCATACTTGATGATACCTGGTGGAAAAGACAAGTACACAAATCCCACTTGGGTCACCAAATTTTGTTCTTCATGGAAGAAGTGTTCGTCTACAGTAGCAGTTTTTATATTTAGGTTTCCCTCTGATCTCTCATATAGATAGATGAATTTGGAACTCTAAATCCAACATGGTTTGTAGTAGCTCTTTGAAACTTGACAAAATAAAGGAGTTCTCAGTTTTGTCTCTGCCATCTGTTTCCTCTAAAAGTAGCCCTAAGCAGAGACTGTGGAAAAGCACTTTCATTGAAAGGGGTTGCCAAGCTTCTAAGAAATAACGAGTTTCTGAAATATCAGCAAATAGTTTTTCACCAAATCTTGATGATACTTGCGGTAATGATCAGTACAAAAATCCATCTTGGCCCACCAAATTTTGTTCTTCTATGTTGAAGCATTCGTCTACAGATGCAGTTTTTATATTTAGGTTTTCCTCTGTTCTCTCCTATATAGATAGATGAATTTGGAACTGTAAATCCAACATGGTTTGTAGTAGCTTTTTGAAACTTGACAAAATAAAGGAGTTCTCAGTTTTGTCTCAATGGGTTGTTTCCTCTTCTTGTAGCCCTAGGAGCAGACTGTGGAAAAGCACGTTCATTGAGAGTGGTTGCCAAGCTTCTAACAAATAACGAGTTTCCGACATACCGCAAATATTTTTTCACCCAATCTTGATAATACTTGTAGGTAATGATCAGTACAAAAATCCCACTTGGCGCACCAAATTTTGTTCTTCTATGTTGAAGCGTTCGTCTACAGTAGCAGTTTTTTTTTAATTAGGTTTCCCTGTGTTCTCTCCCATATAGATAGATGAATTTGGAACTGTAAATCCAACATGGTTTGTAGTAGCTCTTTGAAACTTAACAAAATAAAGGAGTTCTCAGTTTTGTCTCCATGCTAGTTTCATCTTCAAGTAGCCCTAGGCACAGACTGTGGAAGAGCACTTTCATTGAGAAGGGTTGCAAAGCTTCTAACAAATAACGAGTTTCCGAAATACCAGCAAATATTTTTTCACCCAATCTTGATGATACTTGGTGGTAATGATCAGTACACAAATCCCTCCTGGATCACCAAATTTTGTTCTTCTAGGTTTAAGGGTTCGTCTACAGTAGCAGTTTTTATATTTAGGTTTCCCTCTGTTCTTTCCCATATAGAAAGATGAATTTGGAACTCTAAATCCAACATGGTTGTAGTAGCTCTTTGAAAATTGACAAATTAAAGGAGTTCTCAGATTTGTCTCTATGGTTTGTTTCCTCTTCAAGTAGCCCTAGGAGAGACTGTGGAAAAGCACTTTCATTGAGAGGGGTTTCCAAGCTTCTAAGAAATAACGAGTTTCCGAAATTCCAGCAAATATTTTTTACCCAATCTTGACGATACGTGGTGGTAATGATCAGAGGACAAATCCCACTTGACTCACCAAATTTTGTTCTTCAAGGTTGAAGCGTTCGTTTACATTAGCAGTTTTTATTTTTAGGTTTCAATCTGTTCTCTCCTATATAGTTAGATGAATTTGGAACTCTAAATCCAACATGGTTTGTAGTAGCTCGTTGAAACTTGACAAAATAAAGGAGTTCTCAGTTTTGTCTCTATTGTTTGTTTCCTCTTCAAGTAGCCCTAGGCACAGACTGTGGAAAAGCACTTTCATTGAGAGAGGTTGCCAAGCTTCTAAGAAATGTCTATTTCCGAAATACAGCAAATATTTTTCACCCAATCTTGATGATACTTGGTGGTAATGATCAGTACACAAATCCCACTAGGCTCACAAAGTTTGTTCTTCTATGTTGAAGCGTTCATCTACAGTAGCAGTTTTTGTATTTAGGTTTCCCTCTGTTCTCTCCTATATAGATAGATGAATTTGGAACTCTAAATCCAACATGGTTTGTAGTGGCTCCTTGAAACTTGACAAAATAAAGTAGTTCTCAGTTTTGTCTCTATGGTTAGTTTCCTCTTCAAGTAGCCCTAGGCACAGACTGTGGAAAAGCACTTCATTGAGAGGGTTGCCAAGCTTCCAAGAAATAACGAGTTTCTGAAATACCAGCAAAATTTTTTTTCACCCAATCTTGATCATACGTGGTGGTAATGACAACTACACAAATCCCACATGGCTCACCAAATTTTGTTCTTCTAGTTTGAAGCGTTCGTTTACAGTAGCAGTTTATATTTTTAGGTTTCCCTCTGTTCTCTCCTATATAGATAGATGAATTTGGAACTCTAAATCCAACATGTTTTGTAGTAGCTCTTTGAAACTTGACACAATAAAGGAGTTCTCAGTTTTGTCTCTATGATTTTTTTTCTCTTCAAGTAGCCCTAGGCACAGACTGTGGAAAAGCACTTTCATTGAGAGGGTTTGCCAAGCTTCCAATAAATAACGAGTTTCTGAAATACCAGCAAATATTTTTTCACTCAATCTTGATAATACGTTGTGGTAATGATCAGCACACAAATCCCACTTGGGTCACCAAATTGCGTTCTTCTAGGTTGAATCGTTTGTCTACATTAGCAGTTTTTATATTTAGGTTTTCCTCTGTTCTCTCCTATATAGATAGATGAGTTTGGAACTCTAAATCCAAAATGGTTTGTAGTAGCTCTTTGAAACTTGAGAAAATAAAGGAGTTCTCAGATTTGTCTCTATGGTTTGTTTCCACTTCAAGTAGCCCTAGAACCAGACTGTGGAAAAGCACTTTCATTGAGAGGGGTTGTCAAGCTTCTACTAAATAACGAGTTTCCGAAATACCAGCAAATATTTTTTCACCCAATCTTGATGATACGTGGAGGTAATGATCAGTACAAAAAACGCACTTGGCTGACCAAATTGTGTTCTTCTAGGTTGAAGCGTTCGTCTAGAGTAGCAGTTTTTATATTTAGGTTTCACTCTGTTCTCTTCTGTATAGATAGATGAATTTGGAACTCTAAATCCAACATGGTTTCTAGTAGCTCTTTTAAACTTGACAAATAAAGTAGTTCTCAGTTTTGTCTCTATGGTTTATTTCCTCTTCAAGTAGCCGTAGGCACAGACTGTGGAAAAGGACTTTCATTGAGAGGGGATGCCAAGCTTCCAAAAAAGAAAGATTTTCCGAAATACCAGCAAATATTTTTTCACCCAATCTTGATGATACTTGGTGGTAATGATCGGTACACAAATCCGACTTTGCGCACCAAATTTTGTTCTTCTAGTTTTAAGCGTTCGTTTACAGTAGCAGTTTATATTTTTAGGTTTCCCTCTGTTCTCTCCTATATAGATAGATGAATTTGGAACTCTAAATACAACATTGTTCGTAGACCTCTTTGAATCTTGACAAAAATAGGAGTTCTCAGTTTTGTATCTATGATTTGTTTCCTCTTCAAGTAGCCTTAGGCACAGACTGCGGAAAAGCACTTTCATTGAGAGGGGTTGCCAAACTTCTAAGAAATAACGAGTTTCCGAAATACCAGCAAATATTTTTTCACCCAATCTGGATGATACATGGTGGTAATGACAAAACACAAATTCCACTTGGCTCACCAAATTTTGTTCTTCTAGGTTGTAGCATTCGTTTACAATAGCAGTATTTATTTTTAGGTTTCACCCTGTTCTACCCTTTATTGATAGATTAATTTGGATCTCTAAATCCAACATGGTTTTTAGTAGCTCTTTGAAACTTGACGAAATAAAGGAGTTCTCACTTTTGTCTCTATGGTTTGTTTCCTGTTCAAGTAGCCCTAGGCACAGATTTTGGAAAAGCATTTTCATTGTGAGGGGTTGCAAAGCTTCTAAGAAGTAACAGGTTTCCGAAATACCAGAAAATATTTTTTCACCCAATCTTGATGATACTTGATGGTAATGATCAGTACACCATTCCCACTTGGCTCACCAAATTTTGTTCTTCTAGGTTGAAGCGTTCGTCTACAGTAGCAGTTTTAATATTTAGGTTTCACCTTGTTCTCTTCCATATAGATAGATGAATATGGAACTCTAAATCCAACATGGTTTGTAGTAGCTCTTTGAAACTTGACAAAGTAAAGTAGTTCTCAGTTTTGTCTCAATGGTTTGTTTCCTCTTCATGTAGCCCTAGGCACAGACTATGGAAATGCATTTTCATTGAAAGGGGTTGCCAAGCTTCCAAGAAATAACGAGTTTCCGAAATACCAGCAAATTTTTTTTCACCCAATCTTGATGATACTTGGTGGTAATGATCGGTACACAAATCCCACATGGCTCACCCAATTTTGCTCTTCTCGGTTGAAGCTTTCATTTACAGTAGCAGTTTTTATTTTTAGTTTTCACTCTGTTCAATCTTATATAGATAGATGAAATCGGAACTCTAAATCCAACAGGGTTTGTAGTAACTCTTTGAAATTTGACAAAATAACCAAGTTCTCAGTTTTGTCTCTATGGTTTGTTTCCTCTTCAAGTAGGCCTAAGCAGAGACTTAGGAAAAGCACTTTCATTGGGAGGGGTTGCCAAGCTTCTACGAAATAACGAGTTTCCAAAAAACCAGCAAATATTTTTTCACCCAATCTTGATGATACTTGGGTGTTAATGATGAGTCCACAAATCACACTTGGCTCAACAAATTTTGTTCTTCTAGGTTTAAGCGTTCGTCTACAGTAGCAGTTTTTATATTTAGGTTTTACTCTGTTCTCTCTTATATAGATAGATGAATTTGGAACTCTAAATGCAACATGGTTTGTAGTAGCTCTTTGAAACTTGACAAAATTAAGGAGTTCTCAATTTTGTCTCTATGGTAGGTTTCCTGTTCAAGTAGACTGAGGCACAGACTGTGGAAAAGCACTTTCATTGAGAGGGGTTGCCGAGCTTCTAAGAAATAACGAGTTTCCAAAATACCAGCAAATATTTTTTCACCCAGTCTTGATGATACTTGGTGGTAATGATCAGTACACGAATCCCCCTAGGCTCACAAGTTTTGTTCTTCTAGGTTGAAGCGTTCGTCTACAGTAGCAGTTTATATATTTAGGTTTCACTCTGTTCTCTTCCATATAGATAGATGAATTTGGAACTCTAAATCCAACATGGTTTCTAGTAGCTCTTTGAAACTTGTCGAAATAAAGTAGTTCTCAGTATTTTCTTTATGGTTTGTTTCCTCTTCAAGTAGCCCTAGGCACAGACTGTGGAAAAGCACTTTCATTGAGAGGGGTTGCCAAGCGTCTAAGAAATAACGATTTTCCTAAATACCAGCAAATTTTTTTTCACCCAATCTTGATGATACTTGCTGGTAATGATCAGTACACCAATCCCACTTGGCACACCAAATTTTGTTCTTCTCGATTGTAGCGTTCGTCTACAGTAGCAGTTTTTATATTTAGGTTTCACCCTGTTCTCTTCCATATAGATAGATGAATTTGGAACTCTAAATCCAACATGTTTATATTAGCTCTTTGAAACTTGACAAAATAAAAGAGTTCTCAGTTGTATCTCTATGATTTGTTTCCTCTTCAAGTAGCCCTAAGCAGAGAGTGTGGAAAAGCACTTTCATTTAAAGGGGTTACCAAGCTTCTAAGAAATTACGAGTTTCCGAAATACCAGCAAATATTTTTTTACCCAATCTTTATGATAATTGGTGGTAATGACAAGTACACAAATCCTACATGGCTCACCAAATTATGTTCTTCCAGGTTGACGCTTTCGTTTACAGTAGCAGTTTTTATTTTTAGGTTTCACTCTGTTCTCTCGTATATAGATAGATGAATTTGGAACTCTAAATTCAACATGGTTTGTAGTAGCTCTTTGAAACATGACAAAATAAAGGAGTTCTCAGTTTTGTCTCTATGGTTTGTTTCCTCTTCAAGTAGCCCTAGACACAGACTGTGGAAAAGCACTTTCATTAAATGGGGTTGCCAAGCTTCCAAGAAATAACGAGTTTCCGAAATACCAGCAAATATTTTTTCACCAAATCTTGATGATACTTAGTCGTAATGATCGGAACACAAATCCCACTTGAATCACCAAATTTTGTTCTTCTAGGTTGAAGCGTTCGAATACAGTAGCAGTTTATATTTTTAGGGTTCCCTCTGTACTCTCCTATATAAATAGATGAATTTGGAACTCTAAATCCAATATGGTTTGTAGTAGCTTTTTGAAACTTGACAAAATAAAGGAGTTCTCAGTTTTGTCTTTACGGTTTGTTTCCCCTTCAAGTAGCTCTAGGCACAGACTGTGGAAAAGCACTTTCATTGAGAGGAGTTGCCAAGCTTCTATAAATAACGAGTTTCCGAAATACCAGCAAATATTTTTTCACCAAATCTTGATGGTACATGGTGGTAATGACAAGAACACAAATCCCACTTGGCTCACCAAATTTTGTTCTTCTAGGTTGAAGCGTTTGTTTACAGTAGCAGTTTATATTTTTAGGTTTCCCTCTGTTTTCTACAATATAGATAGCTGAATTCGGAACTCTAAATCAAACATGGTTTGTACTAGCTCTTTAAAACTTGACAAAAAAAAGTAGTTCTCAGTTTTGTCTCTATGATTTGTTTCCTCTTCAAGTAGCCCTAAGGAGAGACTGTGGAAAAGCACTTTCATTGAAAGGGGTTGCCAAGCTAACAAGAAATTATGAGTTTCCGAAATACCAGCAAATATTTTTTCACTCAATCTGGATGATACGTGGTGGTAATGACAAGTACACAAATCCCACTTGGCTCACCAAATTTTGTTCTTATAGGTTGAAGCGTTCGTTTACAGTAGCAGTTTTTATTTCTAGGTTTCCCTCTGTTCTATCCTATATAGATAGATGACTTTGGAACTCTAAATCCAACATGGTTTGTAGTAGCTCTTTGAAGCTTGACAAAAAAAAACTAGTTTTCAGTTTTGTATCTATGATTTGTTTCCTCTTCAAATAGCCCTAAGCAGAGACTGGGGAAAAGCACTTTCATTGAGAGGGGTTGCCAAGCTTCTAAGAAATAACGAGCTTCCGAAATACCAGCAAATATTTTTTTCACCCAATCTTGATGATACGTGGTGGTAATGACAAATACACAACTCCAACTTGGCTCACCAAATTTTGTTCTTCTAGGTTGAAGCGTTCGTCTACAGTAGTCGTTTTTATATTTAGGTTTACCTCTGTTCTCTCCTATATAGATAGATTAATTTGGAACTCTAAATCCAACATGGTTTGTAGTCGCTCTTTGAAACTTGACAAAATAAAGGAGTTCTCAGTTTTGTCGCTATGGTTTGTTTCCTCTTCAAGTAGCCCTAGGCACAGACTGTGGAAAAGCACTTTCATTGAGAGAGGTTGCAAACTTCTAAGAAATAACGAGTTTCCGAAATACCAGCAAATACTTTTTTACCCAATCTTGATGATACGTGGTGGTAATGACAAGTACACAACTCCAACTTGGCTCACCAAATTGTGTTCTTCTAGGTTGAAGCGTTCGTCCACAGTAGTCGTTTTTATATTTAGGTTTCGCTCTGTTCTCTCCTATATAGATAGATTAATTTGGAACTCTAAATCCAACATGGTTTGTAGTCGCTCTTTGAAACTTAAAAAAAAAAAGTGGGTCTCAGTTTTGTCCCTATGGTTTGTTTCCTCTTCAAGTAGCCCTATGCAGAAACTGTGGAAAAGCACTTCATTTGAAAGGGGTTGCCAAGCTTCCAAGAAATAACGAGTTTCTGAAACAGCAGCAAATATTTTTTCACCCAATCTTGATGATACTTGGTGGTAATGATCGGTACACAAATCCGACTTGGCTCACCAAATTTTGTTCTTCTAGGTTGAAGCGTTCATCTACAGTATCAATTTTTATGTTTAGGTTACACTCTGTTTTCTTCTATGTAGATAGATGAATTTGGAACTCTAAATCCAACATGGTTTGTAGTAGCTCCTTGAAACTTGACAAAATAAAGTTGTTCTCAGTTTTCCCTCTATAATTTGTTTCCTCTTCAATTAGCCCTAAGCAGAGACTGTGGAAAAGCACTTTCATTGACAGGGGTTGCCAAGCTTCCAAGAAATAACGAGTTTCCGTAATACCAGCAAATATTTTTTCACCCAAACTTGATGATACTTGGTGGTAATGATCGGTACACAAATCCCACTTGACTCACAAAATTTTGGTCTTCTAGTTTCAACCATTCGTTTACAGTAGCAGATTATATTTCTAGGTTTCCCTCTGTTCTCTCCTATATAGATAGATGAATTTGGAATTCTAAATCCAACATGGTTTGGAGTAGCTCTTTGAAACTTGACAAAATAAAGGAGTTCTCAGTTTTGTCTCTATGGTTGTTTCCTCTTCAAGAAGCCCTAGGCACAGACTGAGGAAAAGCACTTTCATTGAGAGGGGTTGCCAGGCTTCTAAGAAATAACGAGTTTCGGAAATACCAGCACATATTTTTTCACCCAATCTTGATGATACTTGGTGGTAATAATCAGTACACAAATCCCACTTGGCTCACCAAATTGTGTTCTTCTAGGTTGGAGCGTTCGTCTACAGTAGCAGTTTTTATATTTAGGTTTCACTCTGTACTCTCCAATATAGATAGATGAATTTGGAACTCTACATCCAACATGGTTTGTAGTAGCTCTTTGAAACTTGAAAAAATAAAGGAGTTCTCAGATTTGTCTCTATGGTTTGTTTCCTCTTCAAGTAGACCTAAGCAGAGACTGTGGAAAAGCACTTTCATTGAAAGGGGTTGCCAAGATTCCAAGAAATAACGAGTTTCCAAAATACCGGGAAATATGTTTTCACCCAATCTGGATGATACATGGTGGTAATGACAAGTACACAAATTCCACTTAGCTCACCAAATTTTGTTCTTCTAGTTTGAAGCTTTCGTTTACAGTAGCAGTTTTTATTTTTAGGTTTCATTCTGTTCTCTCCTTTATAGATAGATGAATTTGGAATTCTAAATCCAACATGGTTTGTAGTAGCTTTTTGAAACTTGACAAAATAAAGGAGTTCTCAGTTTTATCTCTATGGTTTGTTTCCTCTTCAAGTAGCCGTAAGCAGAGACTGTGGAAAAGCAGTTTCATTGAAAGGGGTTGCCAAGCTTCCAAGAAATTACGAGTTTCCGAAATACCAGCAAATATTTTTTCACCCAATCTTGATGATACGTGGTGGTAATGATCAGTACAAAAAACCCACTTGGCTGACCAAATTGTGTTCTTCTAGGTTGAAGCATTCGTCTATAGTAGCAGTTTTTATATGTAGGTTTCACTCTGTTCTCTTCTATATAGATAGATGAATTAGGAACTCTAAATTCAACATGGTTTGTAGTAGCTCTTTGAAACTTGTCAAAAGAAAGTAGTTCTCAGTTTTGTCTCTATGGTTTATTTCCTCATCAAGTAGCCCTAGGCACAGACTGTGGAAAAGGACTTTCATTGAGAGGGGTTGCCAAGCTTCCAAAAAATAACGAGTTTCTGAAATACCAGCAAATATTTTTTCACCCAATTTGATGACACTTGGTGGTAATGATCGGTACACAAATCCCACTTGGCACACCAAATTTTGTTCTTCTACTTTTAAGCGTTCGTTTACAATAGCAGTTTATATTTTTACGTTTCCCTCTGTTCTCTCCTATATAGATAGTTGAATTTGGAACTCTAAATCAAACATGGTTTGTAGTAGCTCTTTGAAACTTGACAAAATAAAGGAGTTCTCAGTTTTGTCTCTATGGTTCGTTTCCTCTTCAAATAGCCTTAGGCACAGACTGTGGAAAAGCACTTTCATTGAGATAGGTTGCCAATATTCTAAGAAATAACGAATTTCTGAAATACCAGCAAATATTTTTTCACCCAATCTTGATTATACTTGGTGGTAATGATCACTCCACAAATCCCAATTGGCTCACAAAATTTTGTTCTTCTAGGTTGAAGCGTTCGTTTACAATAGCAGTTTTCATTTTTGGTTTCACTGTGTTCTCTCCTGTATAGGTAGCTGAATTAGGAACTCTAAATCCAACATGGTTTTTAGTAGCTCTTTGAAACTTGACAAATAAAGCAGTTTTCAGTTTTGTCTCTATGGTTTGTTTCCTCTTCAAGTATCCCTAGGCACAGACTGTGGAAAAGCACTTTCATTGAGAGGGGTTGCCAAGCTTCTAAGAAATAACGAGTTTCCGAAATACCAGCAAATATTTTTTCACCCAATCTTTATGATACTTGGTGGTAATGACGAGTACACAAATTCCACTTGGCTCACCAAACTTTGTTCTTCTAGGTTTAAGCGTTCGTTTACAGTTGCAGTTTTCATTTTTTGGTTTCACATTGTTCTCTCCTATATACATAGTTGAATTTGGAACTCTAAATCCAACTTGGTTTGTAGTAGTTTTTTGAAACATGAAAAAATAATGGAGATCTTAGTTTTGTCTCTATGGTTTGTTTCCTCTTCAAGTAGCCCTGGCACACACTGTGGAAAAACACTTTCATTCAGAGCGGTGCCATGCTTCTAAGAAATAACGAGTTTCCGAAATACCAGCAAATATTTTTTCACCCAATCGTGATGATACTTGGTGGTAATTATCAGTCCACAAATCCAACTTGGCTCATCAAATTTTGTTCTTCTAGATTTAAGCATTCGTCTACAGTAGCAGTTTTTGTTTCACTCTGTTCTCTCCTATATCGATAGATGAATTTGGAACTCTAAATCCAACACGGTTTGTAGTAGCTCTTTGAAACTTGACAAAATAAAGGAGTTCCCAGTTTTGTCCCTATGGTTTGTTTCGTCTTCAAGTAGCCCCAGGTATAGACTGGAGAAAAGCACTTTCTTTGAGAGGGGTTGCCAAGCTTCTAAGAAATAACGAGTTTCCGAAATACCAGCAAATATTTTTTCACCCAATCTTGATGATATTGGAGGTAATGATCAGTCCACAAATCCCACTTGGCCCACCAAATTTTGTTCTTCTAGGTTTAAGCGTTCGTCTACAGTAGCAGTTTTTATATGTAGGTTTCAATCTGTTCCTCCTATGTAGATAGATGAATTTGGAACTCTAAATCCAACATGGATTGTAGTAGCTTTTTGATACTTGACAAAATAAAGGAGTTCTCATTTTGCCTCTATGATTTGTTTCCTCTTCAAGTAGCCCTAAGCAGAGACTGTGAAAAAGCACTTTCATTGAAAGGGGTTGCCAAGCTTCCAAGAAATTACGAGTTTCTGAAATACCAGCAAATATTTTTTCACCCAATCTTGATAATACTTAGTGGTAATGATAAGTACACAAATCCCACTTGACTCACCAAATTTTGTTCTTCTAGGTTGAAGCGTTCGTTTACAGTAGCAGTTTTATTTTTGTTTTCACTCTGTTCTCTCCTGTATAGATAGATGAATTGGGAACTCTAAATCAAACATGGTTTGTAGTAGCTCTTTGAAACTTGACAGAATAAAGGAGTTCTCAGTTTTGTCTCTAAGGTTTGTTTCCTCTTTAAGTAGCCCTAGGCACAGACAGTGGAAAAGCACTTTCATTGAGAGTGGTTGCCAAGCTTCTAAGAAATAATGAGTTTTCGAAATACCAGCAAATGTTTTTTCACCCAATCTTAATGATACGTGGTGGTAATGATCAGGAGACAAATTTCACTTGGCTCACCAAATTGTGTTCTTCTAGGTTGAAGCGTTCGTTTACAGTAGCAGTTTATATTTTTAGGTTTCATTCTGTTCTCTCCTTTATAGATAGATGATTTTGGAATTCTAAATCCAACATGGTTTGTAGTAGCTTTTTGAAACTTGACAAAATAAAGGAGTTCTCAGTTTTATCTCTATGGTTTGTTTCCTCTTCAAGTAGCCCTAAGCAGAGACTGTGGCAATGCACTTTCATTGAAAGGGGTTGCCAAGCATCCAAGAAATTACGAGTTTCGAAATACCAGCAAATATTTTTTCACCCAATCCTAATGATACATGGTGCTAATGATCAGTACACAAATCCCACTTGACTGACCAAATTTTGTTCTTCTAGGTTGAAGTGTTCGTTTACATTAGCAGTTTGTATTTTTAGGTTTCTTTCTGTTCTCTCCTATACAGATAGATGAATTAGGAACTCTAAATCCAACATGGTTTGTAGTAGCTCTTTGAAACATGAAAAAATAAAGGAGTTCTCAGTTTTGTCTCTATGGTTTGTTTACTCTTCAAGTAGCCCTAGGCACAGACTGTGGAAAAGCACATTCATTGAGATGGGTTGCCAAGCTTCTAAGAAATAATTACTTTTCAAAATACCAGAAAATGTTTTTTCACCCAAAGTTGATGATACTTGGTGGTAGTGATCAGTACACAAATCCAACTTGGCACACCAAATTTTGTTCTTCTAGGTTTAAGCGTTCGTCTACAGTAGCAGTTTTTATGTGTAGGTTTCAATCTGTTCTCTCCTATATAGATAGATGAATTTGTAAATCTAAATCCAACATGGATTGTAGTAGCTCTTTGAAACTTGACAAAATAAAGGAGTTCTCAGTTTTGTCTCTATGATTTGTTTCCTCTTCAAGTAGCCCTAGGCACAGACTGTGGAAAAGCACTTTCATTGAGAGGGGTTGCCAAGTTTCTAAGAAATAACGAGTTTCCGAAATACCAGCAAATATTTTTTCAACCAATCTTGATGATACGTGGTGGTAATGATCATTCCACAAATCTCACTTGGCTCACCAAATTTTGTTCTTCTAGGTTTAAGTGTTCGTCTACAGTAGCAGTTTTTATGTGTATTTTTCAATCTGTTCTCTCCTATATAGATAGATGAATTTGGAACTCTAAATCCAACATGGTTTGTAGTAGCTCTTTGAAACTTGACAAAAAAAGTAGTTCTCAGTTTTGTCTTTATGATTTGTTTCCTCTTCAAGTAGACCTAAGCAGAGACTGTGTAAAAGCACTTTCATTGAAAGGAGTTGCCAAGCTTCCAAGAAATTACGAGTTTCTGAAATACCAGCAAATACTTTTTCACCCAATCTTGATGATACGTGGTGGTAATGACAAGTACACAAATCCCACTTGGCTCACCAAATTTTGTTCTTCTAGGTTGAAGCGTTCGTTTACAGTAGCAGTTTTTATTTTAGGTTTCACTTTGTTCTCTCCTATATAGATAGATGAATTTGGTCTAATTCCAACATGGTTTGTAGTAGCTCTTTGAAACTTGACAAAATAAAGTAGTTATCAATTTTGTCTCTATGGTTTGTTTCCTCTTCAAGTAGCCCTATGCACACACTGTGGAAATGCACTTTCATTGAGATGGGTTGCCAAGCTTCTAAGAAATAATGAGTTTTCGAAACACCAGCAAATACTTTTTCACCCAATCTTGATGATACTTGCTGGTAATGATTGGTACAGAAATCTCACTTGACTCACCAAATTTTGTTCTTCTAGTTTGAAGTGTTCGTTTACAGTAGCAGTTTATATTTTTAGGTTTCCCTCTGTTCTCTCCTATATAGATAGCTGAATTTGGAACTCTAAATCCAACATGGTTTGTGGTAGCTCTGTGAAACTTGACAAAAAAAGTAGTTCTCAGTGTTGTCTTTATGATTTGTTTTCTCTTCAAGTAGACCTAAGCAGAGACTGTGTAAAAGCACTTTCATTGAAAGGAGTTGCCAAGCTTCCAAGAAATTACGAGTTTCCGAAATACCAGCAAATACTTTTTCACCCAATCTTGATGATACTTGGTGGTAATGACAAGTACACAAATCCTGCTTGGCTCACCAAATTTTGTTCTTCTAGGTTGAAGCGTTCGTTTACAGTAGCAGTTTTTATTTTAGGTTTCACTTTGTTCTCTCCTCTATAGATAGCTGAATTTGGAACTCTAAATCCAACATGGTTTGTAGTAGCTCTTTGAAACTTGACAAAATAAAGTAGTTCTCAGTATTGTCTCTATGGTTTGTTTCCTCTTCAAGTAGCCCTAGGCACAGACTGTGGAAAAGCACTTTCATTTAAAAAGGTTGCCAAGCTTGTAAGAATTAACGAGTTTACGAAATACCAGCAAATATTTTTTCACCCAATCTTGATGATACTTGGTGGTAATGATCGGTACACAAATCCCACTTGGCTCTCCAAATTTTGTTCTTCTAGGTTGATCGTTCGTTTACAGTTGCAGTTTTTATTTTTAGGTTTCACTCTGTTCTCTCCTATATAGATAGCTGAATTTGGAACTCTAAATCCAACATGGTTTTTAGTAGCTCTTTTAAACTTGACAAAATAAAGGAGGTCTCAGTTTTGTCTCTATGATTTGTTTCCTCTTCAAGTAACCCTAGGCACAGACTGTGGAAAAGCACATTCAGAGAGGGGTTGCCAAGCTTCTAAGAAATAACGAGTTTTCAAAATACCTGCAAATATTTTTTCACCCAAACTTGATAATACATGGTGGTAATGATCAGTACAGAAATCCCACTTGGCCCACCAAAATTTGTTCTTCTAGGTTTAAGCATTCGTCTACAGTAGCAGTTTTTCTATTTAGGTTTCACTCTGTTCTCTCCTATATAGATAGATGAATTTGGAACACAAAATCCAACATGGTTTGTAGTAGCTCTTTGAAACTTGACAAAATAAAGGAGTTCTCAGTTTTGTCTCTATGATTTGTTTCCTCTTCAAGTTGCCCTAGGCACAGACTGTGGAAAAGCACTTTCATTGAGAGGGGTTGCCAAGCTTTTAAGAAATAACGAGTTTCCGAAATACCAGCCATAATTTTTTCAACCAATCTTTGTTATACTTGGTGGTAATGATCGGTACACAAATCCCACTTGGCTCTCCAAATTTTGTTCTTCTAGGTTGAAGCGTTCGTTTACATTTGCAGTTTTTATTTTTAGGTCACTCTGTTTTCTCTTATATAGATAGCTGAATTTGGAACTCTAAATCCAACATGATTTGTAGTACCTCTTTGAAACTTGACAAAATAAAGGAGTTCTCAGTTTTGTCTTTATGGTTTGTTTCCTCATCCAGTAGCCCTAGGCACAGACTGTGGAAAAGCACATTCATTGAGAGGGGTTGCCAACCTTCAAAAAATAACGAGTTTTCAAAATACCAGCAAATATTTTTTCACCCAAACTTGATGATACTTGGTGGTAATGGTCAGTACACAAATCCCACTTGGCCCACCAATTTTTGTTCTTCTAGGTTTAAGCGTTCGTCTACAGTAACAGTTTTTATTTTTAGCTTTCAGTCTGTTCTCTCCTATATAGGTAGGTGAATTTGGAACTCTAAATCCAACATGGTTTGTAGTAGCTCTTTGAAACTTGACAAAATAAAGGAGTTCTCAGGTTTGTCTCTATGGTTTGTTTCCTCTTCAAGTAGCCCTAAGCAGAGACTGCGGAAAAGCCCTTTCATTCAAAGGGGTTGCCAAGCTTCCAAGAAATAACTAGTTTCCGAAATACCAGCAAATATTTTTTCACCCAAACTTGATGATACTTGGTGGTAATGACAAGTACACAAATCCCACTTGGCTTACCAAATTTTTTTCTTCTAGGTTTAAGTGTTCATTACAGTAGCAGTTTTAATTTTTGGTTTCAATCTGTTCTCTCTTATACACATAGATGAATTTGGAACTCTAAATCCAACATGGTTTGTAGAAGCTCTTTGAAACTTGACAAAATAAAGTAGTTCTCAGTATTGTCTCTATGGTTTGTTTCCTCTTCAAGTAGCCCTAGGCACAGATTGTGGAAAAGCACTTTCATTTAAAGGGGTTGCCAAGCTTGTAAGAAATAACGAGTTTCCGAAATACCTGCAAATATTTTTTCACCCAATCTTGATGATACTTGGTGGTAATGATCGGTACACAAATCCCACTTGGCTCTCCAAATTTTGTTCTTCTAGGTTGATCATTCGTTTACAGTTGCAGTTTTTATTTTTAGGTTTCACTCTGTTCTCTCCTATATAGATAGATGAATTTGGAACTCTAAATCCAACATGGTTTGTAGTAGCCCTTTGAAACTTGACAAAACAAAGGAGTTCTCAGTTTTGACTCTATGATTTGTTTCCTCTTCAAGTAACCCTAGGCACAGACTGTGGAAAAGCACATTCAGAGAGGGGTTGCCAAGCTTCTAAGAAATATCGAGTTTTCAAAATACCTGGAAATATTTTTTCACCCAAACTTGATAATACATGGTGGTAATGATCAGTACAGAAATCCCACATGGCCCACCAAAATTTGTTCTTCTAGGTTTAAGCATTCGTCTACAGAAGCTGTTTTTCTATTTAGGTTTCACTCTGTTATCTCCTATATAGATAGATGAATTTGGAACACAAAATCCAACATGGTTTGTAGTAGCTCTTTGAAACTTGACAAAAAAAAGGAGTTCTCAGTTTTGTCTCTTTGATTTGTTTCCTCTTCAAGTAGCCCTAGGCACAGACTGTGGAAAAGCACATTCATTGAGAGGGGTTGCCAAGCTTTTAAGAAATAACGAGTTACCGAAATACCAGATGATATTTTTTCAACCAATCTTGATGATACTTGGTGGTAATGATCAGTCCACAAATCTCACTTGGCTCACCAAATTTTGTTCTTCTCGGTTTAAGCGTCCGCCTACAGTAGCAGTTTTTCTATTTAGAATTCACTCTGTTATCTCTTATATAGATAGATGAATTTGGAACTCTAAATCCAACATGGTTTGTAGTAGCACTTTGAAACTTGACAAAAAAAGTAGTTCTCAGTTTTGTCTTTATGATTTGTTTCCTCTTCAAGTAGACCTAAGCAGAGACTGTGTAAAAGCACTTTCATTGAAAGGAGTTGCCAAGCTTCCAAGAAATTACGAGTTTCCAAAATACCAGCAAATACTTTTTCACCCAAACTTGATGATACGAGGTGGTAATGACAAGTAAACAAATCCCACTTGGCTCACCACATTTTGTTCTTCTAGGTTGAAGCGTTCGTTTACAGTAGCAGTTTTTATTTTAGGTTTCACTTTGTTCTCTCCTATATAGATAGATGAATTTGGTCTAATTCCAACATGGTTTGTAGTAGCTCTTTGAAACTTGACAAAATAAAGTAGTTATCAATTTTGTCTCTATGGTTTGTTTCCTCTTCAAGTAGCCCTATGCACACACTGTGGAAATGCACTTTCATTGAGATGGGTTGCCAAGCTTCTAAGAAATAATGAGTTTTCGAAACACCAGCAAATACTTTTTCACCCAATCTTGATGATACTTGCTGGTAATGATTGGTACAGAAATCTCACTTGACTCACTAAATTTTGTTCTTCTAGTTTGAAGTGTTTGTTTACAGTAGCAGTTTATATTTTTAGGTTTCCCTCTGTTCTCTCCTATATAGATAGCTGAATTTGGAACTCTAAATCCAACATGGTTTGTGGTAGCTCTGTGAAACTTGACAAAAAAAGTAGTTCTCAGTGTTGTCTTTATGATTTGTTTTCTCTTCAAGTAGACCTAAGCAGAGACTGTGTAAAAGCACCTTTATTGAAAGGAGTTGCCAAGCTTCCAAGAAATTACGAGTTTCCGAAATACCAGCAAATACTTTTTCACCCAATCTTGATGATACGTGGTGGTAATGACAAGTACACAAATTCCGCTTGGCTCACCCAATTTTGTTCTTCTAGGTTGAAGCGTTCGTTTACAGTAGCAGTTTTTATTTTAGGTTTCACTTTGTTCTCTCCTATATAGATAGATGAATTTGGAACTCTAAATCCAACATGGTTTGTAGTAGCTCTTTGAAACTTGACGAAATAAAAGAGTTCTCAGTGTTGTCTCTATGGTTTGTTTCCTGTTCATGTAGCCCTAGGCACAGACTGTAAAAAAGCACTTTCATTGAGAGGGGTTGCCAAGCTTCTATAAATAACGAGTTTCCTCAATACCAGCAAATATTTTTTCACCGAATCTTGATGATACTTGGTGGTAATGATCGGTACACAAAGCCCACTTGGCTCTCCAAATTTTGTTCTTCTAAGTTGAAGCGTTCGTTTACAGTTGCAGTTTTTATTTTTAGGTCACTCTGTTTTCTCCTATATAGATAGCTTAATTTGGAACTCTAAATCCAACATGGTTTGTAGTACCTCTTTGAAACTTGATAAAATAAAGGAGTTCTCAGTTTTGTCTCTATGGTTTGTTTCCTCTTCCAGTAGCCCTAGGCACAGACTGTGGAAAAGCACATTCATTGAGAGGGGTTGCCATGCTTCAAAAAATAACGAGTTTTCAAAATACCAGCAAATATTTTTTCACCCAAACTTGATGATACTTGGTGGTAATGATCAGTACACAAATCCCACTTGGAGCACCAAATTTTGTTCTTCTAGGTTTAAGCGTTAGTCTACAGTAGCAGTTTTTAGTTTTAGGTTTCACTCTGTTCTCTCCTATATAGATAGCTGAATTTGGAATTCTAAATCCAACATGGTTTGTAGTAGCTCTTTGAAACTTGACAAAAGAAAGGAGTTCTCAGGTTTGTCTCTATGGTTTGTTTCCTCTTCAAGTAGCCCTTAGCCGAGACTGTGGAAAAGCACTTTCATTGAAAGGGATTGCCAATCTTCCAAGAAATAACGAGTTTCCGAAATACCAGCAAATATTTTTTCACCCAATCTTGATGATACTTGGTGGTAATGACAAGTACACAAATCCCACTTGGCTTACCAAATTTTTTTCTTCTAGGTTTAAGAGTTCATTACAGTAGCAGTTTTAATTATTGGTTTCAATCTGTTCTCTCTTATACACACAGATGAATTTGGAACTCTAATTCAAACATGGTTTGTAGTAGCTCTTTGAAACTTGACAAAATAAAGTAGTTCTCACTTTTGTCTCAATGGTTTGTTTCCTCTTCTATTAGCCCTAGGCACACACTGTGGAAAAGCACTTTAATTGAGAGGGGTTGCCAAGCTTCTAAGAAATAACGAGTTTCCGAAATACCAGCAAATATTTTTTCACCCAATCTTTATGATACGTGGTGCTAATGATCAGTACACCAATCCCACTTGGCTCACCAAATTTTGTTCTTCTAGGTTGAAACATTCGTCTACAGTAGCAGTTTTTATATTTAGGTTTCACTCTGTTCTCTTCTATATAGATAGATGAATTTGAAACTCTAAATCCAACATGGTTTGTAGTAGCTTTTTGAAACTTGACAAAATAAAGGAGTTCTCAGTTTTGACTCTATGGTTGTTTCTTCTTCATGTAGCCCTAGGCACAGAATGTGGAAAACCACTTTCATTGAGAGGGGTTGCCAAGGTTCTAAGAAATAACGAGTTTCCGAAATACCAGCAAATATTTTTTCACCCAATCTTAATTATACTTGGTGGTAATGATCGGTAGAAAAATCCCACTTGACTCAGCAAATTTTGTTCTTCTAGGTTGAAGCGTTCGTTTACAGTAGCAGTTTATATTTTTAGGTTAACCTCTGTTCTCTCCTATATAGATAGATGAATTTGGAAATCCAAATCCAACATGGTTTGTAGTAGCTCTTTGAAACTTGACAAAAATGTAGTTCTCAGTTTTGTCTCTATGATTTGTTTCCGCTTCAAGTAGCTCTAAGCAGAGACTGTTGAAAAGCACTTTCATTGAGAGGGGTTGCCAAGCTTCTAAGAAATAACGAGTTTCCGAAATACCAACAAATATTTTTTCACCCAATCTTGATGATACTTGGTGGTTATTATCAGTACACAAATCCCACTTGACTCACCAAATTCTGTTCTTCTAGAATGAAGCATTCGTTTACAGTAGCAGTTTATATTTTTAGGTTTCCCTCTGTTCTCTCCTATATAGATAGAAGAATTTGGAACTCTAAATACAACATGGTTTGTAGTAGCTTTTTGAAATTTGACAAAATAAAAGAGTTCTCAGTTTTGTCTCTATGGTTGTTTCTTCTTCATGTAGCCCTAGGCACAGACTGTGGAAAACCACTTTCATTGAGAGGGGTTGCCAAGGTTCTAAGAAATAACGAGTTTCCGAAATACCAGCAAATATTTTTTCACCTAATCTTGATGATAGTTGGTGGTAATGACAAGTACACAAATCCCACTTGTCTTACCAAATTTTTTTCTTCTAGGTTTAAGCGTTCATTACAGTAGCAGTTTTAATTTTTGGTTTCAATCTGTTCTCTCGTATACACATAGATGAATTTGGAACTCTAATTCCAACATGGTTTGTAGTAGCTTTTTGAAACTTGACAAAATAAAGAAGTTCTCAGGTTTGTCTCTATGGTTTGTTTCCTCTTCAAGTAGCCCTAAGCAGAGACTGCGGAAAAGCCCTTTCATTCAAAGGTGTTGCGAAGCTTCCAAGAAATAACGAGATTCCGAAATACAAGCAAATATTTTTTCACCCAATCTTGATGATACTTGGTGGTAGTGACAAGTACACAAATCCCACTTGGCTTACCAAATTTTTTTCTTCTAGTTTTAAGCGTTCATTACAGTAGCAGTTTTAATTTTTGGTTTCAATCTGTTCTCTCTTATACACATAGATGAATTTGGAACTCTAATTCCAACATGGTTTGTAGTAGCTCTTTGAAACTTGACAAAATAAAGGAGTTCTCAGTTTTGTCTCTATTGTTTGTTTCCTCTGCAAGTAGCCCTAGGCACAGACTGTGGAAAAGCACATTCATTGAGAGGGGTTGCCAAGCGTCTAAAAAAAACTAGTTTTCAAAATACCAGCAAATATTTTTTCACCCAAACTTGATGATACTTGGTGGTAATGATTAGTACACAAATCCCACTTGGCCCACCAAATTTTGTTCTTCTAGGTTTAAGCGTTTGTCTACAGTAGCAGTTTTTATATTTAGGTTTCACTCTGTTCTCTCCTATATAGATAGATGAATTTGGAACTCTAAATCCAACATGGTTTGTAGTAGCTCTTTGAAACTTGACAAAAAAAGTAGTTCTCAGTTTTGTCTTCATGATTTGCTTCCTTTTCAGGTAGCCATAAGCAGAGACTGTGGAAAAGCACTTTCATTGAAAGGAGTTGCCAAGCTTCCAAGAAATTACGAGTTTCCGAAATACCAGCAAATACTTTTTCACCCAATCTTGATGATACGTGGTGGTAACGACAAGTACACAAATCCCACTTGGCTCACCAAATTTTGTTCTTCTAGGTTGAAGCGTTCGTTTACAGTAGCAGTTTTTATTTTAGGTTTCACATTGTTCTCTCCTACATAGATAGATGAATTTGGAACTCTAATTCCAAAATGGTTTGTAGTAACTCTTTGAAACTTGACAAAAAAAGTAGTTCTCAGTTTTGTCTTCATGATTTGCTTCCTTTTCAGGTAGCCATAAGCAGAGACTGTGGAAAAGCACTTTCATTGAAAGGAGTTGCCAAGCTTCCAAGAAATTACGAGTTTCCGAAATACCAGCAAATACTTTTTCACCCAATCTTGATGATACGTGGTGGTAACGACAAGTACACAAATCCCACTTGGCTCACCAAATTTTGTTCTTCTAGGTTGAAGCGGTCGTTTACAGTAGCAGTTTTTATTTTAGGTTTCACATTGTTCTCTCCTACATAGATAGATGAATTTCTAACTCTAATTCCAAAATGGTTTGTAGTAACTCTTTGAAACTTGACAAAAAAAGTAGTTATCAGTTTTGTCTTTATGATTTGTTTCCTCTTCAAGTAACCCTAGGCATAGACTGTGTAAAAGCACTTTCATTGAAAGGGGTTGCCAAGCTTCCAAGAAATTACGAGTTTACGAAATACCAGCAAATACTTTTTCAACCAATCTTGATGAGACTTGGTGGTAATGATCAGTCCAAAAATCTCACTTGGCTCACAAAATTTTGTTCTTCTAGGTTGAAGCGTTCGTTTACAGTAGCAGTTTTTATTTTAGGTTTCACTTTGTTCTCTCCTATATAGATAGATGAATTTGGAACTCTAAAGCCAACACGGTTTGTAGTAGCTCTTTGAAACTTGACGAAATAAATTAGTTCTCAGTGTTGTCTGTATGGTTTGTTTCCTGTTCATGTAGCCGTAGGCACAGACTGTGGAAAAGCACTTTCATTGAGAGGGGTTGCCAAGCTTCTAAGAAATAACGAGTTTCCGAAATACCAGCAAATAGTTTTTCACCCAATCTTGATGATACTTGGTGGTAATGATCAGTACACCAATCCCACTTGGCTCACCAAATTTTGTTCATCTAGGTTGAAGCGTTCGTCTACAATAGCAGTTTTTATATTTAGGTTTCACTCTATTCTCTTCTATATAGATAGCTGAATTTGGAACTCTAAATCCAACATGGTTTGTAGTAGCTCTTTGAAACTTGACAAAATAAAGGAGGTCTCAGTTTTGTCTCTATGATTTGTTTCCTCTTCAAGTAACCCTAGGCACAGACTGTGGAAAAGCACATTCAGAGAGGGGTTGCCAAGCTTCTAAGAAATAATGAGTTTTCAAAATACCTGCAAATATTTTTTCACCCAAACTAGATAATACATGGTGGTAATGATCAGTACAGAAATCCCACTTGGCCCACCAAAATTTTTTCTTCTAGGTTTAATCATTCGTCTTCAGTAGCAGTTTTTCTATTTAGGTTTCACTCTATTCTCTCCTATATAGATAGATGAATTTGGAACACAAAATCCAACATGGTTTGTAGTAGCTCTTTGAAACTTGACAAAATAAAGGAGTTCTCAGTTTTGTCTCTATGATTTGTTTCCTCTTCAAGTTGCCCTAGGCACAGACTGTGGAAAAGCACTTTCATTTAAAGGGGTTGCCAAGCTTGTAAGAAATAATGAGTTTCCGAAATACCAGCAAATATTTTTTCACCCAATCTTGATGATACTTGGTGGTAATGATCGGTACACAAATCCCACTTGGCTCTCCAAATTTTGTTCTTCTAGGTTGATCGTTCGTTTACAGTTGCAGTTTTTATTTTTAGGTTTCACTCTGTTCTCTCCTATATACATAGCTGAATTTGGAACTCTAAATCCAACATGGTTTGTAGTAGCTCTTTGAAACTTGATAAAATAAAGGAGTTCTCAGTTTTGTCTCTATGATTTGTTTCCTCTTCAAGTAACCCTAGGCACAGACTGTGGAAAAGCACATTCAGAGAGGGGTTGCCAAGCTTCTAAGAAATAACGAGTTTTCAAAATACCTGCAAATATTTTTTCACCCAAACTTGATAATACATGGTGGTAATGATCAGTACAGAAATCCCACTTGTCCCACCAAAATTTGTTCTTTTATGTTTAAGCATTCGTCTACAGTAGCTGTTTTTCTGTTTAGGTTTCACTCTGTTCTCTCCTATATAGATAGATGAATTTGGAACACAAAATCCAACATGGTTTGTAATAGCTTTTTGAAACTTGACAAAAAAAGGAGTTCTCAGTTTTGTCTCTTTGATTTGTTTCCTCTTCAAGTAGCCCTTGGCACAGACTGTGGAAAAGCACTTTCATTGAGAGGGGTGGCCAAGCTTCTAAGAAACAACGAGTTTTCAAAATACCAGCAAATATTTTGTCACCCAAACTTGATGATACTTGGTGGTAATGATCAGTACACAAATCCCACTTGCCGTAACAAATTTTGTTCTTCTAGGTTGAAGCGTTCGTTTACAGTAGCTGTTTTTATTTTAGGTTTCACTTTGTTCTCTCCTATATAGGTAGATGAATTTGGTCTAATTCCAACATGGTTTGTAGTAGCTCTTTGAAACTTGACAAAATAAAGTAGTTATCAATTTTGTCTCTATGGTTTGTTTCCTCTTCAAGTAGCCCTATGCACACACTGTGGAAATGCACTTTCATTGAGATGGGTTGCCAAGCTTCTAAGAAATAATGAGTTTTCGAAACACCAGCAAATACTTTTTCACCCAATCTTGATGATACTTGCTGGTAATGATTGGTACAGAAATCTCACTTGACTCACCAAATTTTGTTCTTCTAGTTTGAAGTGTTCGTTTACAGTAGCAGTTTATATTTTTAGGTTTCCCTCTGTTCTCTCCTATATAGATAGATGAATTTGGAACTCTAAATCCAACATGGTTTGTGGTAGCTCTGTGAAACTTGACAAAAAAAGTAGTTCTCAGTGTAGTCTTTATGATTTGTTTTCTCTTCAAGTAGACCTAAGCAGAGACTGTGTAAAAGCACTTTCATTGAAAGGAGTTGCCAAGCTTCCAAGAAATTACGAGTTTCCGAAATACCAGCAAATACTTTTTCACCCAATCTTGATGATACGTGGTGGTAATGACAAGTACACAAATCCCGCTTGGCTCACCAAATTTTGTTCTTCTAGGTTGAAGCGTTCGTTTACAGTAGCAGTTTTTATTTTAGGTTTCACTTTGTTCTCTCCTCTATAGATAGCTGAATTTGGAACTCTAAATCCAACATGGTTTGTAGTAGCTCTTTGAAACTTGACAAAATAAAGTTGTTCTCAGTATTGTCTCTATGGTTTGTTTCCTCTTCAAGTAGCCCTAGGCACAGACTGTGGAAAAGCACTTTCATTTAAAAAGGTTGCCAAGCTTGTAAGAATTAACGAGTTTACGAAATACCAGCAAATATTTTTTCACCCAATCTTGATGATACTTGGTGGTAATGATCGGTACACAAATCCCACTTGGCTCTCCAAATTTTGTTCTTCTAGGTTGATCGTTCGTTTACAGTTGCAGTTTTTATTTTTAGGTTTCACTCTGTTCTCTCCTATATAGATAGCTGAATTTGGAACTCTAAATCCAACATGGTTTTTAGTAGCTCTTTTAAACTTGACAAAATAAAGGAGGTCTCAGTTTTGTCTCTATGATTTGTTTCCTCTTCAAGTAACCCTAGGCACAGACTGTGGAAAAGCACATTCAGAGAGAGGTTGCCAAGCTTCTAAGAAATAACGAGTTATCAAAATACCTGCAAATATTTTTTCACCCAAACTTGATAATACATGGTGGTAATGATCAGTACAGAAATCCCACTTGGCCCACCAAAATTTGTTCTTCTAGGTTTAAGCATTCGTCTACAGTAGCAGTTTTTCTATTTAGGTTTCACTCTGTTCTCTCCTATATAGATAGATGAATTTGGAACACAAAATCCAACATGGTTTGTAGTAGCTCTTTGAAACTTGACAAAATAAAGGAGTTCTCAGTATTGTCTCTATGATTTGTTTCCTCTTCAAGTTGCCCTAGGCACAGACTGTGGAAAAGCACTTTCATTGAGAGAGGTTGCTAAGCTTTTAAGAAATAACGAGTTTCCGAAATACCAGCCATAATTTTTTCAACCAATCTTTGTGATACTTGGTGGTAATGATGGGTACACAAATCCCACTTGGCTCTCCAAATTTTGTTCTTCTAGGTTGAAGCGTTCGTTTACAGTTGCAGTTTTTATTTTTAGGTCTCTCTGTTTTCTCTTATATAGATAGCTGAATTTGGAACTCTAAATCCAACATGGTTTGTAGTACCTCTTTGAAACTTGACAAAATAAAGGAGTTCTCAGTTTTGTCTTTATGGTTTGTTTCCTCATCCAGTAGCCCTAGGCGCAGACTGTGGAAAAGCACATTCATTGAGAGGCGTTGCCAAGCTTCAAAAAATAACGAGATTTCAAAATACCAGCAAATATTTTTTCACCCAAACTTGATGATACTTGGTGGTAATGGTCAGTACACAAATCCCACTTGGCCCACCAATTTTTGTTCTTCTAGGTTTAAGCGTTCGTCTACAGTAGCAGTTTTTATTTTTAGCTTTCACTCTGTTCTCTCCTATATAGGTAGCTGAATTTGGAACTCTAAATCCAACATGGTTTGTAGTAGCTTTTTGAAACTCGACAAAATAAAGAAGTTCTCAGGTTTGTCTCTATGGTTTGTTTCCTCTTCAAGTAGCCCTAAGAGAGACTGCGGAAAAGCCCTTTCATTCAAAGGGGTTGCCAAGCTTCCCAGAAATAACTAGTTTCCGAAATACCAGCAAATATTTTTTCACCCAAACTTGATGATACTTGGTGGTAATGACAAGTACACAAATCCCACTTGGCTTACCAAATTTTTTTCTTCTAGGTTTAAGTGTTCATTACATTAGCAGTTTTAATTTTTGGTTTCAATCTGTTCTCTCTTATACACATAGATGAATTTGGAACTCTAAATCCAACATGGTTTGTAGTAGCTCTTTGAAACTTGACAAAATAAAGTAGTTCTCAGTATTGTCTCTATGGTTTGTTTCCTATTCAAGTAGCCCTAGGCACAGACTGTGGAAAAGCACTTTCATTTAAAGGGGTTGCCAAGCTTGTAAGAAATAACGAGTTTCCGAAATACCAGCAAATATTTTTTCACCCAATCTTGATGATACTTGGTGGAAATGATCGGTACACAAATCCCACTTGGCTCTCCAAATTTTGTTCTTCTAGGTTGATCGTTCGTTTTCAGTTGCAGTTTTTATTTTTAGGTTTCACTCTGTTCTCTCTTATATAGATAGATGAATTTGGAACTCTAAATCCAACATGGTTTGTAATAGCTCTTTGAAACTTGACAAAATAAAGGAGTTCTCAGTTTTGTCTCTATGATTTGTTTCCTCTTCAAGTAACCCTAGGCACAGACTGTGGAAAAGCACATTCAGAGAGGGGTTGCCAAGCTTCTAAGAAATATCGAGTTTTCAAAATACCTGGAAATATTTTTTCACCCAAACTTGATAATACATGGTGGTAATGATCAGTACAGAAATCCCACTTGGCCCACCAAAATTTGTTCTTCTAGGTTTAAGCATTCGTCTACAGAAGCTGTTTTTCTATTTAGGTTTCACTCTGTTCTCTCGTATATAGATAGATGAATTTGGAACACAAAATCCAACATGGTTTTTAGTAACTCTTTGAAACTTGACAAAAAAAGGAGTTCTCAGTTTTGTCTCTTTGATTTGTTTCCTCTTCAAGTAGCCCTAGGCACAGACTGTGGAAAAGCACATTCATTGAGAGGGGTTGCCAAGCTTTTAAGAAATAACGAGTTACCGAAATACGAGATGATATTTTTTCAACCAATCTTGATGATACTTGGTGGTAATGATCAGTCCACAAATCTCACTTGGCTCACCAAATTTTGTTCTTCTCGGTTTAAGTGTCCGCCTACAGTAGCAGTTTTTCTATTTAGAATTCACTCTGTTACCTCTTATATAGATAGATGAATTTGGAACTCTAAATCCAACATGGTTTGTAGTAGCACTTTGAAACTTGACAAAAAAAGTAGTTCTCAGTTTTGTCTTTATGATTTGTTTCCTCTTCAAGTAGACCTAAGCAGAGACTGTGTAAAAGCACTTTCATTGAAAGGAGTTGCCAAGCTTCCAAGAAATTACGAGTTTCCGAAATACCAGCAAATACTTTTTCACCCAAACTTGATGATACGAGGTAGTAATGACAAGTAAACAAATCCCACTTGGCTCACCAAATTTTGTTCTTCTAGGTTGAAGCGTTCGTT
>NW_027514031.1:0-105055 GCF_048772815.1 Callospermophilus lateralis
AAGGATCTTTCTACTTCCCACTAATTTAAAAAGTAAGAGATATTGTCTTTCAGCCAGGGAAACATAGCCACCCAGATCAACAGCCATATATCTTTACTTGGAAGGACCTCTGCAAATCTCCTCCTCCATGAGTGAGGCCTTTCCTTGCCCCTGCCCCTGCTCCTACTCCTTCCCCCATGATCTCTCAACCCTCTGCTCCTCCTCCTCCTCCACCCTGTGTTCTCCCTGAGTCAAAGATTTGACTCTACTGGACTCTCCTCCCCCTCCTTATCTCCTGCCCACATCCCCCAACTCCCAACACCCTCTAAGTGATTCCTCTGCTGCTGACTCAGCCTCTCCACCATTGGAGGAAGCTAAGCCAGCCCAGCGCCCGCCAGATAACTCCCCCGCTGCACACACAGCCCCTCCTCCGCTGGAGGAAACTGGTCCAGCTAAAGGAACTCGCCGGCAGTGAATATTTGAAAATGCTGGAACTCCCGTGATGCTCCCCCCTCTATCCCTACGGGCCAGTGACTGTCGATGTCCTTGGGGGAAAAATGCAAGACTATCAATATTGGCCTTTCTCCTCTTCAGACCTATATAACTGGAAAAATAACAATCCCCCTTTTACCGAGGACCCCACCCGGCTATCAGGTGTGGTTGAGTCATTGATGTTTTCACAAGAGCCTAATTGGGATGACTGCCAACAACACCTAGGGACTCTCTTCATGACAGAGGAACAAAAGAGAATCCTCCTGGAAGCTAGAAAAAATATTCTCGGACCAGATGGGTGACCGACACAACTTCCCAAAATATTCAACACGGCTTTCCCTTGAACCAACCCAACTGGCCCCCAACACCTTTGAAGGTAGGGAGAATTTGTCCACTTATCACCGGGTTCTAATTGCGGGTATTTTAGTGGCCGCTAGGTGACCAACAAATTTGCCCAAGGTAAGAGAGATTATTCAAGGGCCTGATGATTCCCCCTCTATGTGTCTAGAGAGAATTATGGAGGCATATAGGAGATATACTCCTTTCAATCCTCAGGCAGAGGATCAAAATGCATACGCATGATGGCCTTTATTGGGCAAGCTGCCCTGGATATTAAAAGAAAGTTACAATGCTTAGATGGATTACAAGATATGACTTTGAGAGATTTAGTCTGAGAAGCCAAGAAGGTATACTATAAGGTAGAAACTGAGGAAGAGTAGGGAGCAAAGGGAGGATAAAAGAAAAAGACAGACTAAGGCATTGACTAAGGTCTTGGTCTCAAAAACAAATAGGCCAGAAATAAGAAACATGGAGACAGGAAGGAATACCTGGGCCCACACTACAGGCCACGCCTGGCCTCAAATCCATGTGCCTACTGTAAAGAAAATGGACTCTGGGTCAAAGAGGGCCCTAGAAAGAGACAGCCATGCCAGCCAGCCATTCTGACTCTGGAGGATGACTAAGAACTTCGGGGTTCAGATCTCCTCACAGAGGTCAGGGTAACTTTTGAAGTAGAGGGTACCCCAGTAAACTATGAAGTAGATACAGGGGCAATATACTCAGCCCTTAAGGCCCCATTGGGCTCTCTTTCAAATAAAAGGTCTCTAATTCAAGGGGCTAATTACAGTAAATATCAAGCTTGGACAACTAAGAGGACCATGGACCAGGGGGAAAAAATATCCATCACTCCTTTTTAGTAATCCAAGAATGCCCTGCCCCATTGATGGGCAGAGATCTGCTCACCAAGCTCCGGGCCAAAATAACTTTTAACCCTGAAGGCCCCCAATTGGAATTTCTAAATCCTTCAGTAAAAACTCCTATAGTCACGGCTCTAAATATGACAGTAGAAAATGTACATCAACTCACTCACCTTGGTAAAAAGAAATTGCATTCATTCCTGAAGGATCAAGAACAGAGTTTTCCACTAACCGACTCACAGCGAAAGAAAATAACTAAACGGGTTACAAAAGCCTTTCGGGTCCATCAATTGGTTAATGCTTACCCTTCCAAGCTTCCTGCAGGAAAGCACCTACGAGGAGCCAGACCAGGACAATTCTGGGAAGTGGACTTAACTAAAATTAAGCCAGCAAGGGATGGACTGAAATATCTCCTAGTCTTTGTAGATACATTTTCAGGATGGATTGAAGCCCTCCCCAGGAAAAAAAAAGAAAAAGAAAAAAAAGAAACAACACAAACGGTGGTCAAATGATCCCGGAAGATATTTTTTCAAGAAACGGCCTCCCTAAAGTAATAGGGTCTGATAATGCACCGGCGTTTGTGGCTCAGGTAAGTCAGGGGTTTGCCAGGACCCTGGGGATTAATTGGAAGTTACATTGTGCTTATAGACCACCGAGTTCAGGACAGGTAGAAAGAATGAATAGAACCATTAAAGAGACCATAACAAAATTAAGCTTAGAGACCGGCATAAAAGATTGGACTATGCTCCTGCCTTATGCACTGTTTAATGCAAGAAATACTCCCTCTGTTTCTTTGTGTAACCTCACCCCCTATGAAATTCTCTATGGTGCCTCTCCTCCAGGACGGGACCTAACCCCAACTCTAAGACCTAACGATCCCTTCCACACCCCCTTGCTTGAAAGACTTAAAGTTCTTAAAAGAACTCAGGGATACCTGCGAAAACAGATGGCCACTGCCTACCAAACTGGGGACGAGGGAACTGCACATCGATATCAAGTAAGAGACTTCGTCTAGGTAACATGACATCAGGTGTCATCCCTGGAACCCCGCTGGAAAGAACCATAGCAGGTGCTACTTATAACACCTACAGCAGTAAAGGTAGACAGAATCTCTTCCTGTATCCATATCTCTCATCTCAAGCCTGCGGCCTGTCCAGACTCTGACTGGAAACTGGAAAAGACTGGTAACACTTTCAAATTGTGTATTTGCCATGTGGATAAGGCTATATACTCTCCCCTTCACCACCAGTAGTACTAACCCTCATCAGCCCGTTCAGCAGCGATGGCTGATCACAATCCTACTGGAAAAGAAGTATGGTCTATCTTGCATACAGCCCATTTAGGGACCTGGTGGCCATCTCTCCCCCCAGATATTTGTCAGCTGGGTATAGGTCTTTCCTATTGGGATATCCCTGATGAAGAGGATCCCACTAAAATTCCATTAAATCCCTTCTACACAATAGATAATGGAAACAATCATTATGGATGTAGCGACACGTGAGCCAGATGCAGGTTGGCTTGCCTAGATTACTGTTTGCCCGGCGGTCTATCAAAGACAAAAAACTCACGGCTGTGTTGGGGGATAGCCGACTTCTTCTGTAAGTCATGGGGATGTGAGCATACAGGAAGTGCCTGATGGAACCCAAACTCCTAATCAATTTCTGTACAAAGCATTGGCCATATTACCAATTAGATAACCAAAACCGATGGCCCACAGAGGGGTCTCTTGATCCTCAAATCTGCATGACCTTTTTAACTTCTGCAAATGATCAAAAAGGTGAAAGGTGATTCCCCTATGTGGAGGCCTTTTCCCTCCTTTGCTCACATCCTGAACTATGCTTCTCCAATAGATCCTCACACACAGCCTTCTGCTCCAGACCTGCAGCGGTCACTCCCACCTCAGCAACATGATTTCTCCCCTCCAATTTCTAGATCAAAAACCCAAACCTCCGCCAATTCTCAGACCATTACTCTCTTGCTGAGGTAGCAGGTACATAGGTACCCCTCCACCCACTCACTAATCTCTTCTCCTGTCAGAGCCCGCACCGGGTCCCAGCAGGTCCTCTTACCAGTTAACCCAAAGCTCAAATCAGCTGAGGAGAGCCCTTAGACCCCTATCCAAAATGAAATGAAAATGGCCTTTAAAATTTCTTTGTCATCACTGAAAACAGGTTACTAAGAATTTAAAGTCCCTCACAGTTTTTTAGGGATACTAACTCCCGTCTTCCCCTTTGCTCTACCTGTTCTACTGCTCAACTTTTTGTTTCTAGGAAAATCCCAGACCCCTTTCCCATTATTCTTTTACATCTCTCCTACCTCATTCAGATCAATGGAGCTGCTCACAGCCACACCTCCCCAGTCTTCCCCCTCTGTACCAGGCCCTCAGAAAAGTCTTAACTGACCTTCTCCAGAAGTCTTCACCATGGCTGACTTTAGGGCTTTCAGCAAAAGAGTCCCTATAAAAGAGTTCAGAGTAGATAAACTTCCTCTTTTAGTGTTGCCCTCTTCTACTTGGCCACTGGCTAAAACAATCAGCACTCCTACGCTAGACACCTCATTACTAGTTTTTCACAAAATATGTGAACAAGGCCTCTGGCCTTGAGCTGGGGCTTCACAGAGATGGCTAGATTTTTATGATAAAGATGTTACCAACTGGGCTCCATGGTAACAGCTGGCAGGGGGAAAATATAAAGGGAAGAAAAAGCTCTCCCTCACCCAGGTGTCCTTGAAAGTTAACTTGCCCAGAACAGAGGAAAAAGCAGGAAAAAAACTGCCTTTTGTGAACTTCTGCAGACTGTGAACTTCTGAGCCCCTTCCCTTACATGTTGGGTACAAAATTCTGAAACTACCGAAACTTGGGTTTCAGGGGATTAGTTGATTACAACAGAAGTAATGCCCTCTGAAACCGTTTCCAACAAACAGGACTGTCTCCCTGTCTTTGGTACTATCTTAGGTGCCTTGCCTTGTCCGTGCCTAAAACAGTATAATTCTATATACTTAAACATTGTTTATGTTTTCATCAAATGGTCAACAGCTGGGATTAATTGTGTAAAGGTGCAGATGTTTCCCAGAGTGCTTTATTATGACGCAGGCTCATTTGAAGATCAAATAGGTGGCCATAAAACCCGGTTCCACTGGGAACATATATCCCTCACTTTAGCCATCCTATTAGGAATAGGATTTGCTGCAGGGGTGGGCACAAGAACTACTGCCTTGGTCCATGAGACACATCAAATGACCCAATAAGAAGCAACAATACACCAAAACTTGAAGATATTAGAAACCTCTATCACAGCTTTTCAGGAATTTTTAACCTCTCTCTCTGAAGTTGTTTTACAGAACAGTCGAGTGTTGATCCTCCTCTTCATGAGAGAAGGGGTCCTTTGTTCTGCATCGATGGAAGAATGTTGTGTTTATGCTGACCATAGTGGAGTTGTTAAAAAATCTATGAGTAAATTAAAAAATGCCTTGAAGAGTGTCAACGAGAGAGGGAGGCCCATAAAGGGTGGTTTGAGTCTTGGTTCACACAGTCCCCTCGTTAACTATGAATTTATCAACCCTGGCCAGTCCAATAATAATCCTCATATTATTGCTAACTATAAAATCCTGTTTGCTAAACCGTGTAATTTCTTTTCTCCAAGCTCAAATTGGACAAGTTGAACTTATGGTAATACCCCACTAGCAGACATAGAATGTGACACCCGGCAATGATCACTTTTATGATTAAAAGTAGCCAGAAGAAGAATTGGGGGATGAAAGGTTAATAAAATAGGCACTTGTTACTTCCTTTTTTTCTGTACGCTTAACAAAACACTGTTGAATTCTTGAGAAATGTTTCCTAATCTTGTTCCCATAATGTGCTGTCCCCAACTGACAAACTGCAGAATGTACTCCCTCACCCGGTTGCACGCAAACTCCCCACTTGCCCTGACCCATCAATAAACTTCCCTCGGTGCCATCACAAAGGAAAGTATATAAGCTCTGCTTAAGCTTTTCTCAGGGCTCTCTACTCTATTCAAGTGAGCTCTGAGTACCAGCATGCTGGACCCCCAATAAACCCTTTGCTGTTTCATGAGATAGTCTCTTGGTGGACTCTTCCTCCAACGCTCGCCTGACCTTTACTTGGATGATTGAATGTTGAAGAGAACATCCATTCAAAAAGGGATAGTCGGTAGGATTAGAAATATAGCTGGTAGGATTAGGACGAAGAGTGAGTATAGGATGAACTGGAGAAAATACGTAGGAAAGCAGATATCAATAGAGACATTATGAAATCAGGCAACGTATAAAGTGAGTGATAGGATTAGACATTATCAACAGTGTTGAATTTCAATATATAAACTTAGGAAGAAACAAATATGTACTAACCAATATCATTGACATTTGAGAGCAATAGGCAACCTGGACATGAATGTTTTTAGTAATCCAGGATTGCTTTCCATTTAGGCTTTGGTACAATCATAAGTGTGACCTTTGCATTTTGTGATCTGAATATTACTGGGATAAAATGTATATGTAGATCAGGCGACATGAGTATTTCTTCTAACATTTTGGGAGCAATATTTTGAAGACGTATAAATTAGTATTGGGGGTACAAAAGTTGTACCCTGTGTCTATGAATATAGAAGTAATGCATGAATTGACAATACTGTGAATAAATAATATAACTGTTTCAACTTTAAATAATGGATTGAATTGATATCTGAAAATATATAAGAAATCTTATATTGATATACAATCATTCATTCCATCCAGTTATACATCAAATGGTAATATTAGGGTTATGTTTTATCATGAAGGGTGTGTGAGTTTTGCTTCAAAAGTGATTATGGAAATGGAAAATAATGTATTTGGAATGAAGTCTCATGAAAAGACGAGTCAAGAAACATAGAGGAATACATGTGTTCTGAAGCAGGAAGTGATTGTAAGTATAACAAAAGCCTATAAATTTACTAACTTGTGGATGAAATATATATCCTATGATGTGCAAAAACCGAAGAAATAGTATGTAACAGTGTTTAATTAAAATGAACGTCAAAATACACATCATGTCCCATTGGAATCTACTTGCATTGATGTTAAACTGGGTCAGTTACTGTAGAAACAATAGGATTTGTAAGGACCATTTAATAAAGTTAGTTTTCAGTACTAGGAAACAAAAGTATATTCCAGGTGGATGAATATATCTGAGCATAAACTTGTGAAAATTTGATTATAAATCCACATTAATTAACATGAATGAATTTAGGGAGTGTATATATGACACAAATATTACATATTTTGAAAAGTAAGGAGAGTGTATATATATATATATATATATATATATACAAAAAACACACACAGACACATTAAAAAGTAGCAATATATATGCCAAACAAAATTCATCATGAAATATACATAATCCACAGGTTCAAATATATTCATTTTACTGAACATGGATTTATGTATAATGTTGTTCAACTAGGAAGCTCACCCATAGGTTGAATTTTCAGTTCCAAAAGCATTTAGGAGGAGTGATCTCTTCTCAGAATTTCTTTCTGCCAAGTCAGCCACTTCACAAAAATGTATGAGTGATACTAAGTAGGATTCTATTTGTGCATATAAAAATACATGTGCTGAATAGGCTCCAGAGAAATGGAGACAGGAATTCACACATAAGTGAACTTTAAAATCAATGGGGAACTATTTCAATGAAAAATTCACTAGATTTGTATCACCTACGAAAAATCATGCAAAAAGGCAGTCCAACTATACATGATGCCTCCCCTGAACTGCTTGTATTTCTCTAGTGTTTGGGATATTTGCCTCCATCATATTAGGATTAGTATTCAGAGTCTAGAAGGGTGTGGGTTAGTGTCAGGGATTCAGTATTTCGTATGAAAAATAGGAAAATGAATGCAATGTGTATGCAAATATGTGCTATACAAAATCTTCCCACTCTCATCCAGAACAATGCCTAGACATCACCTTCGCCCCAAGTAAGACACAATTAGAGGAGAAGAATTAGAAAATCTTTGAATACATATCTGCAATGGAAAATTATCAGGAGTTCACAACCTTGCATATGGTAGAGGAATTTCCAAAAGTAAGAGACAGGGTAAACCACTCCACAAACATGGACCTTTGCCTGCCTAAAGACTTCTTGATAAACTGCCTCTAAGGATGGGCACTTGAAATATATGTTTTTGTCAGGAGCTTTAGCTTCCTTTCTAGTGAGACCATCAAAGCTAGGTCTGATTCTCTGTGACCTGGAGGATATGCTTTCTTATTTTCCAATGAACATGAGGCAGTAGTGCTGAATTCTCTCTTTGTAGGCAAATTGTTGCCACGGGGTCTAAGTGTATCCACATGTTGACTGTGATTCCATTTGGTCATCCTCCACATTTCGTGGTGTTTCTTGGTGCTGCACTGGGAATTTGGTATTTGCTTCACGGAATACAAGGAGCTCAACTGGGACTCAGAGCTGGAGGGAGTTCTGTCAGGTATGGTGGGTCAGGATCTGCAGGAGAATGCACCAACCAGGCTTCTATCCCACATAGTTTGCCCCCTTGACCATAATAACCTGATTGTGAACATTTTGGTTAAACCTCTCCTTATAAAAAGATGCCTTTACATATAAGAGTCTGCAGGATGCACCATGTCAGCCACAAGCCATTTGGAAGTCAAAGGCAGATCCACAAGGCCCCAGGACAGAAATTTTATCACAAAACTGCACACCACTCCTCTTGGTCAACTACTCAGTAGGCTCCAACTTACTGGCATCTCTGTTCTACACGATTTTCATGAAACCCAGTCAATCAAGGCATTGTCTGGTACACTCAGGATCAGCAACAGTACATCCAAACGTTCTCCTGTACCACCTGGTCAAGGGAATTTCAAAAATGTCATGGTATTTATCTAGCCATTTTTCAAGGATGATATTGGAGGCACTGTGAGTTCCAATTATTTTAGGAACCATTCAATGGTGAGGAAGCTCATTTCAATGAATGCTCTGGAGAACTCTCACAGGCAAGTCATCCAAAAAAGTGGCAAAATGGTCACGTGAATCCAGGCCCATTGAGGTCTACAAAGTGAGGTCCATGTTTGTTTTGACTCTCAACTATGTCTGCCAAGACTTTCAGAAAAAAATCATGTGATATCCTGGCTGAGATTCCCAGTGCTGTGTGGAAAGCCACCCTGAGCCTAGATCTCAGTTTCCAATGGCGACTCTCATGCGTGGCCTCCTAAAATCCCAACGCAATTCATGGCAATACTTGTATGAGTTCAGTTCCAGAACTCAGTCTCTTAGGGGAAACACACCAGAGTTCCAGCTGAGGTGGACCAAGTAATCTCTTCCAACCACAATTAAAACCAAAACACTCCCACATGGCCCACATCTTCTTCCATTGAGACACTCATCAAAACCTCTGGCTGAAGGTTTACATGATGGGTGCAGCCCAAGACAGTGTCCAAAATATGCTCCCTTGCCCCTCTTTTGCCTAAAGTAAGGGTGGACTGGACCCCTTTCCTCTGAACCTGGAGTGATCAAATAAGCCTGCCATTAATACTGCTCTGATTCTCCAATTTGAGGCCTACTGACTGTCAGGTATAGATTCTTTATGTGATTTGGAGTAATGAGGAAACACAAGCACCTATTGTCTACCCTCTGCAGGCCTTTGAAGAACTCATTTTAACCAAAGGATCCCTATTCTCACTTGATGGAGGTCAGGAACCTAACAGAGAAAGGCAAGAGACTTCTTCCAGAATGACTGATATTTTTACATTTCGGTTTTCGATACACACATGGGAACGTACTTTAGATCCATCAGGTGCTGAGAATCTAACTCATAGCCTGACACAGGGACAAGAGGCTTATTCAGACACATCCCTTTCCAAAGCAATTAACCAAAGAGCTACAGGTGATGCCCATTAATTTCCATTTGAAAACTGTTTTCTTCAGGCTTCAAAAAGGGGTGGCCTGAGGCAAGAAACTTTCTTACACTCAGGACAACAGAACAATAGGTAAGCAAAAGGCCCAAAGCAGGGTTTCTCCACTGAGACTTTCCTGGTCACATTGATATCTGCATTTTCTGCGATGCTCGCCACTCCATTCTGCTATCCAGTACATGGCCATGTCACAGAGCTTGGAGGTGGCACATATCTTGGACACAAAAACATGAGCCTATTCTGGATAGTGCCCAGAATTCGGGAAGAAAACAAAAACATAGGAGGATAGTAGGGGTTGCTCATCCATAAGTCAAGCTGCAATCCACTCATAAATTGGGTAGGATGAATGCTGGGAAGCTTTCTACTAGACAGGACGTATTCATTGATGCATTCTCTTTTCTCATGTCTACAAACACGGACACAGTGGGATACACAGACACTAGCCTTGTCAAACGGCTTTCTAGAAGTACTCCACTCCATACCAAACAAACTGCCTTTCCTACCTATTCTGAGAACATGAATAAAAACCACAAACTTACACCAACAACCACAAAGGCACTTCCTACCCCCAATAAGTCTTTGACTATCCAGAGTGTCCTCGGACTGGTCGACCATAGTATGTTACCCTGAATTGGCCTGTCCTGTCTCAGATATGGTCTCCTCGGCCAACTCTGTGAAGTTGTCAGGAACCAACTGTGAGCGACTACCTGCTTTCTTAGGAAAGGTCCCTCTACAGAGCTCTCCTGGCATTTGTCCATCTTCACATCAGTAGATACCAAAAAAGACTGTCTGTCCTTGGTAAATCGAAACAAGTTATCCCACTGGGACAGCGACTGGGACTATCTCTGGGTGCCTGGCTTCCTGGATCCCAAGTTCAGAGAGTTCCATCACCAAGTAAGTGAGGTGAAGTCACTTTCTTCAAAAATGAATGAGGTCACTGCCCTGGCAACCACTTTGTTCTAACAGTTGCTTCAAATGGTCCCATGAGATGGAGGGTGCTCCTACTTCCTGTGATACTTTCACAAGTCAGAATGGTATATCAACCATAGTCAACGGGGAACTTCTCTCCACACAGGCCTGCTTTGGTCCATCTTCTCTACATTAAGAAGAGAGAGGCTGATTCAGACACATCCTTTCATCCTCTCCAGGTTGTTTGCCATGTAAAATAAGTTTTGCTCTCTCAGGTCCTTCATAGCTGCCTACAACTTTTCCAAGGATCATATCTGCATGGAACTCTGAGGTTCTCAGCAGGTGGAAGATCACCTACATTCCTCTATTGTAAGACCAACTCTGTCCATGCTCTTCTGTAGTTAGATTGAGGGAAGAGTGTATGCTTAGGATTAACAACAGGTTCGATTTGGGTTAGAAATAATTTGGGGGATGAATAATGGTATTTGGAACCTGCAATATTTAAAAGAATATACAGGTGAAATGTAAGTATGAAAACCGAAATGTATGTAAGATTTGAAGCCCGGACGGCTATTGAGCCCTTGATTGGGATACTTAGCTTTGAATTATGTTCTGCACAGATGTCTCTGATAAATCGATATACAATGGCATAGGACCTTGTGCCTTGGATGACTGAATGTGGAAGACAACATCCAGTCAAAAAGTGAGAGTCGGTAGGATTAGGAAGATAGTCGGAAGGTTTAGAAAGAAGAGTGAATATAGGATCTGGACCAAAAGTTCTTCAGCAATAGGGTTTCGGGTAGAGAGTGAATGTAAATATCAGCACATGTGAAGAGTCAGTCACATTGATGAACTGGGGAAAATATGTAGGAAAGCAGATATCAATAGAGACATTAGGAAATCAGACAAATTATAAAGTGAGTAATAGGATTAAACATTTTCACAGGGTTGAGGTTGAATATATAATCTAAGGAAGAAACAAACATGTAGTCACCAATAGGATTGACATTTGAGAGCATTAAGTAACCTGGACATGGATGTTTTTAGTAATTCATGCTCACTTTCCAATTAGGCTTTGTTACAATCATCAGTGTGATCTTTGCATTTTGTGTCCAGAATATCACTGTGATAAAATGTATATGTAGATCAGGTGACATGAGTATTTCTTCCACCATTTCTGGGAGCAATATTTTGAACATGTATCAATTAGTATTGGGAGTACAAATAGGTGTACTTTGTGTACTTCTAATGGTAACATTAGGGTTACGGTTTATCATGAAGTGTGTGTGAGTTTTGCTTCAAAAATGATTAAAGAATCGAAAATAATATGTTTAGAAAGAAGTCTAGTGAAAAGACCACTAAATAATCATAAAGGAATACATGTTTTCTGAAAGAGGAAGTGATTGAAAGTGAACCAAATGCCTATAAATTTGTGAACTTGTGGATGAAAGGATATATCCTATGATGTCCATAAACTGAAGAAAAAGTAATGTACCAGTGTTGAATAAAAACAAACTTCAAAATACATATCATGTCCCATAGGAATCTAACTGCATTGATGTTAATCCTGGTCAGTTACTATAGAAATATTAGGATATATAAGGACCATTCACTGAAGTTAGTTTTCAGTACTAGGAAACAAATATGTATTTCAGGTGGTTGAATATTTCTGAGAATAATCTTGTGAAATGTTAAATGTTGATTATAAATCCACATACACGAACTAGAATGAAGTTACGGAGTGTATAATAAGACACATATATTTCATATTTTGGCAAATCTGGAGAGTATGTATATATATATATATATATATATATATATACACACACACACACACACACACACACACACACATTAAAATGTAGCAATATATATGCCAATCGAAATTTATCATGAAATATATATCATCCACATACCTAAAAATATTAATTTTACTGAACATGGATTTATGTTTAATGTTGTTCACTAGGAAGCTCACCCATAGGTTGAATTTTCAGTTCCATCAGTATTTAGGGGCAGTGATATATTCTCATAATTTGTAAATTCCAAAGTCAGTTTGCTCACAAGAATGTACGTGTGATACCAGGTAGAAGTCTATATATGCATAAAAATATACATGTTCTGAATAGGCTACACAGAAAAGGAGACAGGAATTTACATATGTGTTAACTTTAAAAACTCATGGAGAAATATTCCAATGAAAGGTTGACAAGAATGATAACACATACCCTTGATAAAGCAGAAGGAAAATCCAAGTATACACCATGCCTCCTATGAAAGGCCTGTATTTCTATCCTGTTAGGTTTCTTTTTCTCCATCATTTTAGGATAAGTAGTCAGAGTCTATTAGGGTATGGGTTAGTGTCAGGGATTCAGTATTTCAAATGGTAAATAGGATAATGAATCCAATGTGTATGCAAATATGTGCTACACAATAAACTTCCAACTCTCATCCAGAACAATGCCTTGACATTACCTTTGGCCCAGTGAGACACAATTAGAGGGGAAGAGTTTGAAAATCTGTGAATACAAATCTGGAATGGAAAATGCTCAGGAGTTCCCAACCTGGGAGCTGGTAGAGGAGTTTCCAAAAGTACGGGACAGTGTAAACACTACACAACCATGGAGCTCTGCTGGCCAAAAGAATTCTGGAGAAACTGCCTCTGAGGTGTGGCACTTGAAATATATGTTGTTGTCAGGAGCTTTATCTTCATTTGTCATGAAACCATCAAAGCTGGGTCTGCATCTATGTTACCTGGAGAACATGGTTTCTTATTTTCCAATGATCATGAGGCAGCGGTGCTGAATTCTCTCTTTGTAGGTAAACTGAGGCCACTGGGCCGAAGTGTCTCCCATGTGGACTGTGAAGCCATTTGGTCATCCTCCAATTTTCGTGGTGTTTCTTGCTGCTGCACTGGGAGATTGGTATTTGCTTCACGAAATACAAGGAGTTCAACTGGGACACAGTGTTGGAGGGAGTTTTGTGACATGTGGTGGTTCAGAGTCTGCAGGAGAACGCACCAACCATGCTTCTATCCCATATGCTTGCCCCCTTGACGATAGCAAACTGATTCTAAACATTGCCCTGAAACCTCTCCATATAACAAGACGCCTTTACATATAAGGGTCTGCTTGGTGCACCATATCAGCTAAAAGCCATTTGGAAGTCAATGGCAGATCCACATGGCACCACCACAAATATTTTATCACACACCTGCACATCACTGCTCTGGGCCAACTACTCTGCAGTTTTCAACTAACCGGCATCTCAGTTCTACACCATTTTCATTATACCCATCAATCAAGGCACTGTCTGGTATAATAATGATCAGCAACAGGACATCCAAATGTTCTTCATTGCCACCTCGTCATTCGAATTTCAAAAATTTCATGGTATTCATCTATCCATTTTACAAGGTTGAAGTTGGATCCATTGTGGCTTACAATTCATTCAGGAACCATTAAATGGTGAGGAAGCTCATTTCAATGAAAGCTCTGGTACAATCATAAGTGTAAACTTTGCTTTTTGTGTCCAGAATATTACTGTGATAAAATGTATAAGGAGATCAGGTGACATGAGTATTTCTTCCACCATTTCTTTGAGCAATATTTTGAAGACGTATAAATTAGTATTGGGGGTACAATAGGTGTACGCTGTGTCTTTGGATATAGAGATAATGCATGAATAGACCATACTGAGAATAAATAATATAACTGGTTCCAATTTTAAATAATTTTTTGAATTGATACATGAAAATATACAGAAAATCTTATATTGATATACAATCATTCATTCCAACCAGTTCCACATTTAATGGTAATATTAGGGTTATGGTTTATCATGAACAGTGTGTGAGTTTTGCTTCAAAAGTGATTATGGAAATCAATAATAATGTGTTAGGCAAGAAGTCTCATGAAAAGACCAGTCAAGAGACCTGGAGGAATACATGTGTTCTGAAGAAGGAATTGATTGAACGTGAAACAAATGCCTGTAAATTTGTGAAATCGTGGATGAAATATATATACTATGATATATATATATATATATATATATATATATATATATATATATATATATATATATATATATATAGATATATATATAGATATATATATATATATAAAACATAGGTGAAATATATGTATGAAAACAGAAATCTAAATAAGATTTGAAGCCCAGAAGGGCATTGGGCCCCTGATTGATATCCATATCTTTGAATTACTTTCTGCAAAGTTGTCTCAGATAAATCCATATACAGGGGCATAGGACCTTGTACCTTGGATGATTGAATGTAGAAGAGAACATCCAGTAAAAAAGGGATAGTCAGTAGTGAAAGCTTAATAAAATAGGTACTTGTCACTTCCTGTTTTTCTGTATGCTTAACAAAACACTTTTGAAATTTTGAGAATATTTGCTAATCTTGTTCCCAGAATGTGCCGTTCCCTACTGCCAAACTGCAGAATGTACTCCCTCACCTGGTTGCACGCAAACCGCCCAGTCGCCCAGACTCATCAATAAACTTCCCTCTCTGCCCTCTCCAAGGAAAGTATATAAGCTCTACTTAAGCTGTTCTCAGGGCTCTCTGCTCTGTTCAAGTGAGTTCTGAGCTCAAACATGCTGGACCCCCAGTAAATCCTTTGCTGTTGCATGATAAAGTCTCTTGGTTGTCCCTCTTCTTCTGACGCTAGCCCGACCTTTACATATGGAGGTTCCACCTAGATCGAGCAGTTGTGGACGAGAGATCCCAAAGGACCCCTCTCAGGTAAGTAAGGCGCCTCTTTCTGGTTTCAGGTTTCAGGTTAGGGCTTGGCAAATTGACTGTCAATGAAGAGTGTGAGCTCTCTCTGACGATGCCTGACAGTGGTGTTACAGAACTCAAGCCATGTCTCTGGAGGACACCACAGAGGACTCCGGAAATTGAGGAACAATAGTCTCCTCGACTCAGTGATATTTTGATTCGGACTCGGTATTGCCAGCCCATGGGGTTTTGCTGGCAACTCAGTCCTGGTCTCAGTGTTGGACGTCCATTGCCTGTCTTTATTGTCTTGTCTTGTCTGTGTCATGTGTAGTTGCTTTCACTGTTTGTGTATCTTTCATTATGGGACAGCGCACTTCAATGCCTTTTTCCCTGACCCTTGATCACTGCACCAAAGTCCGCTTAAGGGCTCAGAATCTTTCTTTTTCAGTAAAGTGCCGGATGTTGCAGATTCTCTGTACCTCAGAATGGCCAACATTTGGAGTTGAATGGCCCCTAGAAGGATCTTTCTACTTCCCACTAATTTAAAAAGTCAGAGATATTGGCTTTTAGCCAGGGCCACATAGCCATCTGGATCAACAGCCATGTATCTTAACTCAGCAGGACCTCTGCAAAGCTCCTCCTCCATTGGTGAAGCCTATCCTTGCCGCTGCCCCTGCTCCAACTTCTTCCCCCAGGAACTCTCAAACACTCTTCTTCTTCTTCTCCTCCACCCTCTGTTCTCCCTGAGTCACCAGATTTGACTCTACTGGACTCTCCTCCCCCTCCTTATCCCCTGCCCTGGTTCCCCAGCCCCCAACACACTCTAAGTGATTCCCCTGCTGCTGACTCAGCCTCTCGTCCATTGCAGGAAGCTAAGCCGGCCCAGCGCCCTCCAGATAATTTCCCTGTGGCACACACAGCACCTTCTCCCATGGAGGAAGCTGGCCCAGCTAAAGGAATGCGCTGGTGGCAAAAGATTGAAAACCCTGGAACTCTCGGGATGCTCCCCCTCCTTCCCTAGAGGCCAATGGTTATCGATGGCCATGGGGGAAAAATGCAAGCCTACCAGTATTGGCCTCTCTCCAGACCTATATAACTTAAAAAATTACAATCCCCCTTTTCCGAGTACCCAACACAGCTCTCAGGTGTGGTTGAGTCATTAATGTTTTCACAACAGCCTACTTCAGAAGACTGCCAACAACTCCTAGGAACTCTCTTCAAGACAGAGGAACAAAAGGGAATCCTCCAGGAACCTAGAAAAAAATATCCTCGGACCAGATGTTCATCCGACACAACTACCCAACATAATCAAAGCCGGCTTTCCCTTTAACCGACCCAACTGTGACCCCAACACCTTTGAAAGTAGGGAGCTTCTGTCCACTTATAGCTGGGCTCTAATACTGGGTCTCCAAACAGCCGCTAGTGACCAACTAATTTGGCCAAGGTAAGAGAGATTATTCAAGGGCCAGATGAATCTCCCTCTATGTTTCTAGAGAGAATTATGGAGTCATATAGGACATATATTCCTTTCGATCCTCAGGCAGAGAATCAGAAGGCATCTGTCATGATGGGCAAACTGCAATCGATATTAAAACAAATTTACAAAGCTTAGATTGATTACAAGATATCACTTTGAGAGATTTCGTCAGAGAATCTGAGAAGATATACTATAAGAGAGAAACTGAGGAAGAGAAGGGAGCAAAGTGAGGTTAATGAAGCAAAAGGCAGACTAAGGTGTTGACTAAGGTCCTGGTCACAACAACAAATAGGCCAGAAATTAAGAAACAGGGAGACAAGAAGGGATAAGTTGGCCCACGACAGAGGCCACCCCTGGCCTCAGATCAATGTGCCTACTCTAAAGAAAAAGGACACTGGGTCAAAATTGCCTTAGAAAGTGACAGCCAGGCCAGCCAGCCATTCTGACTCTGGAGGATGACTAAGAAAGTCGGGTCTCATATCCCTTCCCCGAGCTCAGGGAAACTTTTGAAGTGGAGGAGACCCCAGTAAACTGGATACAGGGGCAATATACTCAGCCCTTAAAGCCACAATAGGCGCTCTATCTAATAAAAGGTCTCTAGTTCAAAAAAATACTGGCAGTAAATATCGGACTTGGACAACTAAGAGGACCATTGACTTGGGGAAAGGAAAAATCCATCATTTCTCCCTAGTAATCCCAGAATGCCTGGCCCCATTGATGGGCAGAGATCTGCTCACCAAGCTCTGGGCCAAAATAACTTTTAACCCTGAAGGCCCCCAAGTGGAATTTCTAAATCCTTCAGTAGAAATTCCAAGAGTCACGGCTCTAACTATGTCAGTAGAAAATGTACATCAACTCACTCACCATGGTTCAAAGAATCTGCAGGCATTCCTGAAGGATCAAGAACAGAGTTTTCCACTAACCGACTCACAGTGAAGGAAATAACTGAATGGGTAACAAAAGCCTGTCGGGTCCATCAATTAGTTAATGCTTACCCTTCCAAGCTTCCTGCAGGAAAGCACCTACGAGGTACCAAACCAGGACAATTCTGGGAAGTGAACTTTACTTAAATTAAGCCAGCAAGGTATAGACTTAAATATCTCCTAGTCTTTGTAGGTACATTTTAAGGATGGATTGAAGCCTTCCCCTCAAAATAAAAGAAAAAAGAAAAGAAAAGAAATAGCGCAAATTTTGGTCAAGAAGATCCTAGAAGATATTTTTCCAAGATATGGCCTGCCTAAGTTAAAAGGGTCTGATACTGGACCAGAGTTCGTGGGCCAGATAAGTAAGGGGTTAGCCAGGACCCTGGGGATTAATTGGAAGTTACATTGTGCTTATATACCCCAGAGTTTAGGACAGGTGGAAAGAATGAATATAACCATTAAACAGACCTTAAAAAATTAAGCTTAGAGACCGGAATAAAAGATTGTACTATGCTACTGCCTTATGCACTGTTTCATGAAGGAAATACTCACTCTGTTTTTTGTGTAACCTCACCCCCTATGAAATTCTCTATGGTGCCCCTCCTCCAGGAAGGGACCTAACCCCAACTCTAAGACCTAACGATCCCTTTCACACCCCTTGCTTGACAGATTTAAAGCTCTTGAAAGAACTCAGGGATACCTGTGAAAACTGCTGGCCACTGCCTACCAACCTGGGGACAAGGGGACTCCACATCGATATCAAGTAAGAGACTTTGTCTAGGTAAGATGACATCAGGTGTCATCCCTGGAAACCCACTGGAAAGGACCATACCAGGTGGTACTTATAACACCTACAGAAATAACAAAAAGAAAAAAAATTGAAAATAAAGAAAGGAAGAAATTAAAAAAAATAATAATGATAATAAAAAAATGAAAATTAAAATTTAAAGAAATAATACTACTAATAATAAAATTAAAAAATTGAAAACATAAAATAAGTTAAAGAACAACTACACCAACAAAAAATAAAAATGAAAGAAAAAGAAAAAAAAACATAAATGCAGTCATAGATTTCGATTAACTTCTCTTAAAGTAGGTGGTGCTGTGCCCACTGGGCCAAGCTTCTCCTCTCAAAGGTGGGACCCATTAACTGTGCAGCAGCTCTAAGTCCCAGACTTGGTGGGTCTCCAATCCTGAGTGCCTAGGGCCTTCTCTTGTGTTTCCTCAAACCAGGCCCCGCTCACCACAATACTGGCTACACGCCAGTTCTGCTGCTCCTGGGAGCCCTGTTTTCATGAATACCTGGGCACACTCTCCCTGTTTGCCTCCCTCAGCCCCTAAGTTTGTAGAGCTTGGGGCTGAGAACCCTCAGCAAATTTGCTTGCCCTCCAGGAGCCACGCCCCTGGTAGCTGGTGCAAGAGACCTCAGTTGTCTGCACTGGTGGGAGCGGTAGCCGAGAGCTCCTGAACGCAAGTCCAATGCCACTCCTGATTCCCTCGGTCTGGCTATGGAGCTCACAGGAGAGCTAGGAGGGGCCCTTATGAAAGAGCTGGGAGGGGCTCTTAAGGTTTCTCCACTGTGTGGAGAGAGATGGCTAGGGGATTAAACACCTGTCACAAAGGTTTCAATGAAGATATCTCCTCCACTCGTGATGTCAGTTCTCTGCCATGGTGGTATCTCGTGCAAATGGTGACCGTTCTTTCCCTTTGCCGGGTGACCAATGCAAAGGGTGAGTCCTGACTGACTTTCCCAAGCCCCATTTCAGTCCTTTGGCCACTGCCTATGAAGGCTCAGTTGGCTTTTACCTCTGTAAATTCAGAAGGGCCGACCAATTATTTCAGCGGGATCTTTAGTGCTGAGTCATGAGAAGCAGGCGAACTGGAGGTTGAATGCAGCATATCCGGACTCGGTGTGTGTGTTCTGAGGGGCCCAGATTGTACGCCACAGACCCACATCAGCTGAGCATTGCCTAGTGATCCTGAGCAAACAGCATTTAGACAGTTTACGGCTCCCTATGCCCGCACATTTGAAGATGTCAGAGACTTGATCTCTCTGCACCTGCCACCATGTTAGATCTCCTCAATGATATTCATGTTACCCTTACAGCTTCCTGGCATAAGCAAGTTCTTGGGATTGTAACACTACTGCTTCTGTTTCCAGTCCAGATTTCTAGAAATGAATCCTTGCCGCCATTGCCTCTGCCTCTGGACCATGCTCCCGTTAGCCGCGCTCATGGGTGCTGCGCTCGACTGTGACTATAGCGGAACCACCGCGGCCTCCATTGCTCCTCAGCCCGGTGCCCATCCCCTGGGGCCCAAGCAGCTGCCACCATGGCTCTCCGGACCCCTCCTCCAGAGCACAGGTCCCTTAGCAGGGGAATGCAGAATGACCCCAGAGACAGGCTCTGCCCGAAGGTGCAGCGGCGAACAGGCGACCTTGGCGCTCGAGGCCACGGTCCAGCCTTCAGAGGACAGGACTCGGCCCTTAGCCCAGCTCCAACCTCTAGATGCGGCAGCTGGACAATTTAGACAGAGTCATCAAGACAGCCAGCAGAAAGCAAATGGTGGCTCCTGAGGAGTGGATTTTCGGCACAGAAACCACAGCCCAGCGAACAATCCCAGTCCATAAACTCTCCCTGTATATAAAAATATTTTTAAAAAGGGGGCGGAAGTAACTGAGCTTTCTTTGCATCAGGTACTTACAATCCACTGCTGATTACACATTCAGGTTCTCTGCCTGGAGCGAAGCGAAAGAGGAAGCAGATGCGCGCAAAGCGCCCATGGCTTTGAGCAGCCAAGCGTCTCTTTTTCCATCTCTTTGTTCTTCCTGCTGCTTGGCAAGTGGTCTACTACAGATTAACGGTAAAAGGAGCTCTAACCAACTGCACGAAATCTCAATTAAAGCCGCTGCACTGAGCACCACACTCAGCATTTCAGCAACCCCCGTACGCAGCGGCCATCTTCCCTACCAGGTTTGGTTTTTCGGTTTTCGGTTTTTGTTGGCAGAGTGGCTGCCAGCAGAGAGCGTAAGTTCCCACTGGCGGTGGTGGACAGACGTGTCCTGAAGCCACAGACCACGTCCTTGCAAGGGACTCCTTGGACGATTCGGGGTGGGACGGATGTGTCCTAATTAGGTGACTCTGCTGCCAACCTGACAGGTCTTGCTGGCTACTTATGTCTCTCAGGTTGAATTCACTGTCTGTCTTTGTGGTCTAACCCATCAGGTTTTGCCAGTTACTAGGTTCTAATCTCTCCTTCTGAACTCGTGTTAAACGTTAACTGTGTGTCCGTGTTTGTGTCACGTTTGTATTGTCGTTGTCTCTGTTTGAGTATCTCTCATTACGGGCCAAAGCCATTTCACTCCTCTGTCCTTGAAGCCTTTTCTGGTCCCTGGCTCCAACCTGACCCCTTGGCCCACGATCCTATCACTCAAACCTTCTGCACCTTCCCCTCTTCCCTCCATTCTCACTGAGTCACAAGTTTGAAGATCTTAGGGTTGTGAACAAACGGGAGCTGCATGATGGTCTTTGTGTGTCTTTTTGTCTGTGTTTCTGTTAAATGTGATGGCATTGTGTGGACCGATGCAGAGTCCCATGTTCCAACCTGCCTTAGATGTGTGGAAGTAACTTTAGCTAAATTTTAACCTAATGCTTCTCCTGTGAGGGACCAAAAGTCAATAGAACCGCCAGCTTTTCTGTTCTCACCTTTTACACCTCTCTTAGCTGTGTTTTAAAGAACTTTGATGTACTTTACTCCCCTTTGTTAAGCGAGATTAGGGAAGCACTGTTTTCTTTTCTTTCCATAGTTGGGTTGAGCACGCCAACTGCAGAGGGAAATGCCTGGGGTCAAGGAACTTTGATATCTCGCATAAACTTTTCTCAAAACCCTGTCCTCATTATTAAATTGGCATTAATTGGATTTGGGGATGGGATCCAAACCTTCAGTCATAAATTTTGACACCCCAGAGTGGACTTTAAAGGAGTCCCCACTCTGCCCTCTTGGGGAAGCCTAGAACTCAAAAAACTGCAAGCAGAAAATGAACTATTTGGGAGCTGACTACTGAAAAGTTGGGAGATATAGAATATGCCTGGTGCCTGGGGTCAAACCAAACCAGATGAACTAATCCTGTAAGTAAAAAGTGAGGCTAAGGGACTCCCAGCAGCTGCCCGAGCCATTTTGCTGTGGGGAACTCCCTTATTCCTTACCTGCACTTTAAGGATTACTCCACCTCTGTTTGCTTAACAAAAGGGAGAATGAATGCAGTAATATGTTGATATTATAGATTGTTTCTTGGGGATGATCTTGGCTGAATGTGTATCTAAAAGATGATTTATTATTGTAACAATCTGGTATCTAAATGGGTTTCTAAAGCATTGCACTATCTTACAGTATAAAGTTGGGTTTAAACAATTGTTTAGTTTGATTTCAGATAGTTCATGCTAGAAACCTAAAATACTTAGGATTAAAAAAAATATTAAAGAGTTTAAATTTTTAACTAGGTAGCCTGAGAAAATTCCACTAGATATACCAGTGCATTAACTTGGGCAAAGAAAATAAATTATGATATGGTATCTGTTCCCCTCAGTGTGTAAGATTTTAAAAAAATGGTGCTAAATTAAAAGGTTCGTCTGGCTTATTGAAATGGCATTAATTAGCAACAATCTTGGAAATATTTAAAGCTTAATTTCGGATATCCATGGCAGTGTGTGGTTTTTTAAAAAATTTTTCAGCCAATTTAATGTAACTTAATACTACTTTTGAAATTTCAGAACAAAGAAAGTGGGTTATTATCTTATAGAAACTTTTTTGTGATGGTGCCATTTATATTATCAAAAAATGATCCAATTTTCAGTTTTGTGTGAGCAAATTTTTCTAGTGTAGAAAAATCTAAAGATATAAAATTTTGAGAATTACATCTTGAACTTGCATCATAATTTTCAACATTCAAACCTGGAAATTATGACATAGCTATAATGCCTTAGGCATGAGGTTTCTGCTCAAAATTCGCGTCTTTCCAGTTTTCGAGACCTCAGTCAGGACTTAAGTTGATATGCAATCAGGAAGAGACAGATAAAAAGGAGTAAAAGTTTATGTTTACCTGAACTCAAACTAGACTCAACGAATAAGTACATTATATGGTATTTACTAATTACTGAATAGTCATCTTTTTTAGGACTCTTGCTTTTTCTTAGATTCTGTATTTGTTTTTCTTTTTTTGAGCTCATAATCTTTATCCTGCAGATCGGTAAATGTTTTCGGATCAGATCTATTTTTGATCAACTGTGGAGTTTTTAAACATTGCAATGGAGATTTCACCTGAAAAAGCCACAAGGCCTTTACTATTGTGTTATGTGTTACATTTGTGTTATGTGTTGTATGTCGGTATGCCTGTATGTGTGTAAGTCAATATATAATGCAGTGATATGACAATTGATAGATGAGGAGCGCCCATGAGAAATTTAAAAATGGATTCAAATATCTTTGATTCACGTGATTCAAATGGTTCAATTCAAATTGGGTAAAAAGATAAAAATAAAGATGTCTTTAAAAATAGGCCTATAAGTTTTCTAGGTGTTCAAAAACGCCCTAGTATAATGTTGATGTCTATAAAATAATCTGCTTAAATTCAGAAATTTACATGTATTGTTTCAAAATGTGAACAGAAAGAGGTTAACAAATGGAAAAGAGAAACTAAAAGGTTCTAGATATAGATTTAATAGAGGGAAAATGTGTTTCTGGATAAGAGAGTCTATATGATTAAGTAATTAAAAGGTTTAATAATAAAAAAAATTGTGTAAGTTGGTTATATGTGTAAGTTTTGAGCAAGTAATCTTAAAAATTAAACAGCTGGTTAAACTAGTACTGTTTTTACAAAACTGTGCCATGTTATTTCTTTAAAAAGCTAAACTTGGTTAATACAAAAACATCAATGTAATTGTGGTGTTAATGTGTTCATATCTTCCAGGTATACAAGTCTGTAAGGTAGAAGCTTCAAAAGAGCATTGTATCAAGCTGGTGTTCTAAGGTTGTATGGTAATTCTAGGCTTAAAAGTAAAACATGTTGGAGATTTATGTCTGTCATTTGTGTTCTATAATTGGACTTCTTTTCAATAAGATATTTACAGTTCCATCATACTTTCTACACTGAGATACAATCTAAATGTATTTTTAAGTTTATGAGAGCCTAAACTCTGAAGGTATTATTGTAAAACACAAAGGTAATTCCCATTCATTTCCATGTGAAAACTGTTTTCTTCTGGCTTCACAAAGGGGTGGCCTGAGGCAAAGACTTTCCTGATATTCAGGGCAACATAACAATAGGTAATCAAAAGGACCAAAGCAGGGTTTCTCCACTGAGACTTTACTGGTCACATTGATATCTGAGTTTTCTGAGATGCTTGCCATTCCCTTCAGGTATCCAAAACATGGCCATGTCACAGAGCTTGGAAGGGGTCCATATCTTGGACACAAAACCATGAGCCTATTCTGGAGAGTGGCCAGAATTCAGGAAGAATACAGGAACGTAGGAAGATAGAAGGTGTTTCCCAGTGATAAGGCAAGCCACAGTCCATTCATGAATTGGGCAGGATGAATGTTGGGAAGTTTTCTCCTTGACAGGACACACCCACTGAGACATTCTCTTTTTTAATGTCTACAACTACGGACACACTGGGATACACAGACATAGAAACACTCACCTTTTCAAAGGACTAACTAGAAACAGTTCACTAGAAACCAAACAAACCACCTTTTCTAACTATTCTCAGGACATGAGAAAAAACCACAAACCCACACCCACACCCACAAAGGCACCTCCTTCCCCATGTTCGTTTGGAGCTATCCAGAGTGTCCTCTAACTGGAGCACCATACTATGTTCCCCAGAAATGGCCTGTCCTGTCTCAGATCTGGTCTCCTTGGACAACTCTGTGAAGTTGTCAGGAGCCAGCAGTGAGCCTCTACATGCTTTCTCCGAAAGGTCCCCCCTTCAGAACTTTCCTGACATTTGTCCATCCTCACATAAGTAGGTACCACGAAAGACTGATTCTGTCCTTGGTAAATCCAAACAATTGGGATCACTGGGACTGGGGCTGGGACTGGGTCTGGGTGCCTGGCTTCCTGGAACGCAAATTCGGAGAGTTCCATCAACAAGGATGTGAAGTGAGGTTACTTCCTTCAGGAACTGAATGACGTCACTGCCTTGGCAACCACTTTTTCCTAACATTTGCTTCCTAGGGTCTCATAAGATGGAGGATGCCCCATCTTCCTGTGACACTTTCACAAGTTAGAATGGTTTAAAAACCATAGGCAACTGGGAACACCTGTCTGCACAGGCCTAGTTTGGTCAATCTTCCCTACATTAAGAAGAGAGAGGATGATTCAGACACATCCTTTCATCCTGACTGGGTTGTTTGCCATGGAAGAATACTTTTGCTCTCTCAGGTCTTTTATTGCTGCCTACATCTTCTCCAGGAATCATTTTTGCATGGACCTTTGATGTTCTCAGCAGTTGGAAGGTCCCCTACATTCCTGTATTGTAAGATCAACTCTGTCCCTGCTCTTCTGTAAAGTGAGATTGAGGGAATTGTGTATAGTTAGGATTAATAACATGTTCGATTTGTATTAGGAATCATTCTGCTGGATGAATAATGGTATTGGAAACCTGCAATATTTATAAGAATATATAGGTGAATATAAGTATGAAAACAGAAATCTAGGTAAGATTTGAAGCGCTGAGAGGTATTGGGCCCTTGATTGGGATACTTAGCTATGAATTACATTCTGCACTGAGGTCTGAGATAAATTGATATAGAATGGAATAAAACACTATACCTCAGATGATTGAATGTAGAAGAGAACATCCAGTCAAGAAGTGGTAGTCGGGAGGATTAGGAAGATAGTAAGTTTTGGAAGAAGAGTGAGTCTAGGAGTTGGACCAAGACTTTTTTAGTAATAGGGTTTTTGTTAGAGAATGAATGTAAATGTCAGCAAATGTGAAGAATCAGTCACTATGATGAACTGGGCAAAATATGTAGGAAAATAGATATCAATAGTGACATTAAGAAATAAGGCAAAGTATAAAGTGAGTGAGAGGATTAGACATTTTCAACAGGGTTGAGGTTGAATATATAATCTTAGCATGAAACAAATATCTCCTCACCAATAGGATTGATATTTGAGAGCCTTAGGCATCCTGGACATGGATGTTTTTAGTAATTCTTACTCACATTCAATTTAGGCGTTGGTACAAACATAAGTGTAACCTTTGAATTTTTTATCCAGAATATTACTATGATAAAATATATATTTAGATCTGGTGACATGAGTATTTCTCCCACCATTAAAGGGAGCTATATTCTGAAAACTCATAAATTAGTATTTGGAATAAAAAAGTTGTACCCTGTGTCTATGAATATAGAGATAATGGATGAATAGTCCATACTGTGAATAAATAATATAACTGGTTTCAACTTTAGAAATTGGAATAAATTGATATCTGAAAATATACAGGAAATCTTATATTGATATACAATCATTCAATCCAACCAATTATACATCTAATGGTAATATTAGTGTTATGGTTTATCATAAAGAGTGTGTGAGTTTTGCTTCAAAATAATTATGGAAATCAAATATAATGAGTTAGGAAGAAGTATCATGAAAAGACCAGTCAAAAAAAAAGGAGGAATACGTGTGATCTGAAGCAGGAAGTGATTGAAAGTGTACCAAATGCATTTAAATTTGTGAAATGTGGATGAAATGTATTTTCTAAGTTGTCCATAAATTGAAGAAATAGTAATGTACCAGTGTTGAATAAAAATGAACATTAAAATACACAACATTTCCCATAGGAATCTACTTGTATTGATGTTAAACTGGGTCAGTTACTTTAGAACTATAAGGATTTGTATGCACCTTTCACTGAAGTGAGTGTTCAGTACTAGAAAAAAAATATGTACTTGAGGTGGATGAATATTTCTGAAAATAATCTTGTGAAAATTTGATTATAAAACCACATACATGAACATGAATGAATTTAGGGAGTGTATAATAAGAGACATATATTTCATATTTTGAAAAATCTAGAGAGTGTAGATTTTTCACAAAACACACACAGAGATATTAAAAAGCAGCAATATATATGACAATCGAAATTCATCATGAAATACATATCATACACAGATCCAAAAATATTTATTTTACTGAACATGGATTTATGTACAATGTTGTTCAACTAGGAAGCTCACCCAAAGGTTGACTTCTCAGTTCCAACAGAGTTTAGGAGGAGTGATCTCTTCTCACAATCTTTATCTGCCACGTCAGCCATATCACAAGAATTTACGTGTGGTACCAGGTAGGATTCTATATGTGCATATAAAAATACATGTGCTAAATAGGCAACAGATAAAGGGAGACAGGAATTCACATATTTGATACCTTTCAAAACACATGGAAAAATATTTGTATTAAAAATTTACAAGATTTATAACACCTACACTTTATCATGCAAAAGGCAAGTCCAACAATACACCATGCCTCCTCTGAACTGCTTGTATTTCTATTCTGCTTGGGTTATTTTTCTCCATCATATTAGGATTAGTGGGCAGACTCTAGTAGGGTATGGGTTGGTGTCAGATTTCAGTAATTCGAATGGAAAATAGGAAAATGAATCCATTGTGTATGCAAATATGTGCTACAAAAAATCTACCCATTCTCATTCAGAACAATGCCTTGACATTACCTTCACCCCAAGTAAGACACAGTTAGAGGAGAAGAATTAGTAAATCGGTGAATACATATCTGGAATAGAAAATGCTCAGGAGATCACAACCTTGGGGGTTGTAGAGGAGTTTTCAAAAGTAAGGGACAGGATGAACACTCCACAATCGTGGAACTTTGTTGGCCTAAAGACTTCTTGAGAAACTGCCCCTGAGGTTGGGCACTTGAAATATATGTTGTTGTCAGGAGCTTTAGCTTCCTTTGTAGTGATACCATCAAAGATGGGTCTGCATTTATGTGACCTGGAGGACTTGGTTTCTTATTATCCAAAGAACATGAGGCAGCAGTGCTGTATTCTCTCTTTGTAGGTAAACTGTGGACACTGGGGGCTAGGTGTCTCCCTTTCTTGACTGTGAAGCCAATTGTTCCTCCTACAATTTTCGTGATGTTTCTTGTTTCTGCACTGGTATTTTGGTATTTGCTTCATGAAATACAAGGAGTTCAACTGGGAAACAGTGCTGGAGGGAGTTATGTCATGTGTAGAGGGTCAGGGTCTGCAGACGAATTCACCAACCAGCCTTCTATCCCACATAGCTTGGCCCCTTGTCCATAACAAACTGATTCTGATCATTGCCCTAAAACCTCTCCATATAACAAGATGCCTTTACATATAAGGGTCTGCTGGCTGCACCATGTCAGCCAAAATCCATTTGGAAGTCAATGGCAGAACCACATGGCCCCACCACAGATGTTTTATCATACACCTGCTCACCACAGCTCTGGGCCCACTTCTCAGCAGGCTACAACTTACTGGCATTTTTGTTCTACACAATTTTTAAGAAAACAAGTCAAACAAGGCACTGTCTGGTACACTCATGATCAGCAAGAAGACTTCCAAAGGTTCTCCAGTGACACCTGGTCATGGGAATTTCAAACATTTTATGGTATTTACTGAGCCATTTTTCAAGGATGACGTTGGAGGCACTGTGGGTTACAATTCATTCAGGAACCATTAAATGTTGAGGAAGCTCATTTCAATGAAAGGTCTACAGAACTCTCACAGGTAAGGCTTCCAAAAGAGTGGCCAAAAGACACATATATTTCATATTTAGTAAAATCTGGACAGTGTGTGTGTATACACACACACACACACACACACACACACACACACAGAGAGACATTAAAAACTAGCAATATATATGCCAATCGAAATTAATCGTGAAATATATATCATCCACGTATCCAAAAGTATTCATTCATTTTACTGAACATGGATTTATGTATAAGTTGTTCAACTAGGAAGCCCACCCATAGGTTGAATTTTCAGTTCCAACAGCATTTAGGAGGAGTGATCTCTTCTCACAATTTGTATCTGCCAAGTCAGCCACCTCACAAGAAAATACGTGTGATACAAGTTATGATTCTATATGTGCATTTAAAAATACATGTACTGAATAGGATACAGAGAAATGGGGGAGACAGGAATTCACATATTTAATAAGTGTAAAAACACATGGAGAACTCTTTCAACAAAAAATTGACTAGATTTATAACTCCTACGCTATATAATAGAAAAGGCAAGTTCAACTATACAACACGACTCTTTGATTTGCTTGTATTTCTATTCTGTTTGGGTTATTTTTCTCCATCATGTTAGGATTAGTAGTCAGAGTCTAGTAGGGTATGGGATAGTATCAGGGATTGAGTATTTCGAATGGAAAATTGGAAAATGAATCCAATGTGTATGCAAATATGTGCTACACAAAAATCTTCCCACTCTCATCCAGAACAATGCCTTGATATTACCTTCGCCCCAAATACCACATTTAGAGGAGATGAGTTAGAAAATCTGTGAATACATCTCTGGAATTGAATATGCTCCGGAGTTCACAACCTTAGAGGTGGAAGAGGAGTTTCCAAAAGTAAGTGACATGGTAAACACTCCACAAACATGGAGCTCTGCTGGCCCAAAGACTTCTGGAGAAAATGCCTCTGAGGTTGGGCACTTGAAATATACGTTGACAGGAGATTTAGCTTCCTTTGTAGTGAGACCATCAAAGCTGTGTCTACATCTATGTGACCTGGAGGTCATGGTATCTTATTTTCCAATGAACATGAGGCAGCAGTGCTGAATTCTCTCTTTGTAGGTCAACTGTGGCCACTGGTGTCTAAGTGTCTCCTCGTGTGGACTGTGAAGCCATTTGGTCATCCTCCAATTTTCGTGGTTTTTCTTCCTGATGCACTGGGAGTTCGGTAATTGCTTCACGAAATACAAGTGGTTCAAATGGGACACAGTGCTGGATGGAGTTTTGTCACGTGTGGTGGGACAGGGTCTGTAGGATTATGCACCAACCAGGCTTCTGTCCAACATAGCTTGCCCCCTTTACCAAAGCAACCTGATTCTGAACATTGCCCTGAAACCTATCCATACAACATGATGCCTTTACATATAAGGGTCTGCTGACTGCACAATGTTTGTCGAAGTCATTTGGAAGCCAATGGTAGATCCACATGAAACTACCATAGCTGTTTTATTTCACACCTGGCCACCTTTGTTCTAGGCCCACTACTCAGCAGGGTCCAACTAACTGGCATCTCTGATCTTCACAATTTTCGTGAAACCCAGTCAATCAAGGCACTGTCTGGTACACTCATGATCAGCAAAAGGATATCCAATGGTTCTCCAGTGCCACCTGGTCATGGGAATTACAAAAAGTTCATGTTATATATTGAGCCATATTTCAAGAATGAAGTTGGAGGCACTGAGTTTTTCAATTAATTCAATAACCATCAAATGGTGAGGAAGCTAATTTCAATGAAAGCTCTGGAGGACTATCACAGGAGAGGCTTCACAAAGAGTGGCCAAAAGATCACATGAACCCAGGCCCATTGAGGTCTACAATGTGAAGTCCATGTGTGTTTTGACTCTCAACTATGGCTGTCAAATCTTTCACAATAAAATCATGTGATATCCTTGCTGAGATTCCCAGTGCTCTGTGGAAAGCCACTCTGGGCGTAGATCTCAGTTTCCAAGGGCCAATCTTATGTGTGGCCTCCTAATATGCCAACACAATTCATGGCAATACTTCTTTGAGGTCAATTCCAGAACTGAGTCTTTATGGGGAATTACACCAGAGTTCAAGCCCAGGTGGACCCAGTCATCTCTTCCTACCACCACACAAATGACCACAATTAAAACCAAAAAACTCCCACATTGCCCTCATCTTCTTATATATAGACACTCATCATAACCTCTGGCTGGAGGTTTCCTTCAGGGGTGCAGCCCAAGGCAGTGTACAAAATAAGCTCCCGTGCCCCTCATTTGCCTAAAGTCATGGTGGCCTGGACATGCTTCCTGTGAACCAGGAGTGATCAAATAGGCCTGCCATTAATACTGCTTCGCTTCTCCAATTTGAGGCCTACTGACTGTGCGTTTTAGATTCTTTATGTGAATTAATGTCATGAGAAAACCCAAGCAACTATGAGCTAGCCTCTGTAGGATTTAAAGAATTCACTTGACCCAAAGGATCTCTATTCTCACTTAATTGAGATCAGGAACCTTACAGAGGAAGTCAAGAGACTCTATCCACAATGACTGTTCTTTTAGCCATTTTGGTTTTGGATGCACACATAGCAGGAGTTGGCCATCCATAAGGCAAGCGGCAGTCCATTCCTAAATTTGGTAGAATGAATGCTGGGGAGCTTTCTCATAGACAGGACACATCCACTGATGCATTATCTTTTCTAATGTCTACAACCACGGACAGTGAATTACAGACATAGAAACACTCACATTGTCAAAAGACTTACTAGAAATAGTTCACTCCAAACCAAACAAACCGCCTTTCCTACCTATTCTCAGAACATGAGACAAAACCCCAAACTCATACCCAAACCCACAAAGGCACCTCCTTCCCACAAGTAGGTCTGTGACTATTCGGAGTGTCCTCTGACTGGAGGGCCATACAATGTTCCTCCAAAATAGCCTGTCCTGTCTCAGATCTTGTGTCTTTGGCCAACTTTCTGAAGTTGTCAGGAGTCAGCGGTGAGGCACTACCTTCTTTCTCAGGAAAGGCCCCTCTTCAGAGCTTTTCTGCCATTTCGACATCCTAACATCAGTAGTTAGCAAGAAAGAATGACCCTGTCCTCGGGAAATCCAAAAAGTGAGAACACTGGGACTGGGACTAGGACTGGCACTGTTTAACTGGCTTCCTGGATCCCAAGATCAGAGAGTTCCATCACAAAGGAAGTGAGGTGAGGTCACTTCCTTCAGGAACAGAATGAGTTCACTGCCTTGGCAACCATTTTGTCTTAACAGTTGCTTCCAAGGGTCCCATGAGATGGAGGCTGCCCCTGGTTCCTGTGACACATTCACAAGTTAGAATGGTATATCAACCATAGGCACCTGGGAACAACTCTCCACACAGGTCTCATTTGGTCCATCTTCTCTACATTAAGAATAGAGAGGCTGATTCAGACACAACCCTTCATCCTGACCAGGTTGTTCGCCATGGAAGATGACTTTTGCTCAATCAGGTCCTTCAAAGCTGCCTACATCTTCTTCAGGGATCATTTTTGCATGGATCTTTGAGGTTCTCAGCAGGTGGAAGATCCCCTACATTCCTGGATTGTAAGACCAACTCTGTCCCTGCTCTTCTGAAAAGTTAGATTGAGGTAACAGTATATGGTTAGGGTTGATAACATGTTCGATTTGGGTTAGGAATCATTCTGCTGCATGAATAATGGTATTGGGGGATGCCACCGAGGACTCGAGAAATCGAGGAACAATTGTCTCCTCGACTCAGTGATTTTTTGTTTCAGATTCGGTATTGCCAGCCCATAGGGTTTTGCCTGCTATGCAGTCCTGGTCTCAGTTTTGGACGTCCATTGCCTGTCTTTATTGTCTTGTCTTGTCTGTGTTGTGTGTTGTTGCATTCACTGTTTGTGTATCTTTCAATATGGGAAAGAGCACTTCAATGTCTCTGTCCCTGACCCTTGATCACTGGACCAAAGTTCGCTTAAGGGCTCAGAATCTTTCTTTTTCAGTAAAACTGCAGACTTGCCAGACTGTCTGTGCCTCAGAATGTTTCACCTTTCAAGTCGGATTGCCCCTAGAAGCATCTTTCTTCTTCCCACTAATTTAAAAAGTCAGAGATATTGTCTTTCAGCTGCGCACACATAGCCATCCTGATCAACAGCCATGTATCTTAACTTTGCAGGACCTCTGCAAGTCTCCTCCTCCATGCGTGAAGCCTTTCCTTGTCCCTTTCCCTGCTCGTACTGCTTCCCCCATTATCTCTCAAACCCTCTGCTTCTCCTCCTCCACCACCCTCTGTTCTCCCTGAGTCACAAGATTTGACTCTACTGGACTCTCATCCCCCTCCTTATACCCTGCCCTCATCCCCCAACCACCAACCCCCTCTAAGTTATTCCCCTGCAGCTGACTCAGCCTCTCCACCATTGGAGGAAGCTAAGCTGGACCTACGCCCTCCAGATAACTCCCCCACAGCACACACAGCCCCACCTCCCCAGGAGGAAACTGGCCCGGCTAAGCGAACTCGCTGGCTTCGAATGATTGAAAACCCTGGAACTCCCGTGATGCTTTCAGAACATGAGAGAAAACCACAAACTCACACCCACACCCACAAAGACACCTCCTTCCCACAAGTAGGTCTGTGACTATCCGGAGTGTCCTGTGACTGGAGGGCCATACAATGTTCCCCCAAAATGGCCTGTGTGTCTCAGATCTTGTGTCTTTGGTCACCTCTCTGAAGTTGTCAGGAGCCAGCAGTGAGGCACTACCTTCTTTCTCTGGAAAGGCCCTTCTTCAGAGCTTTCCTGTTATTTGGCCATCCTAACATCAGTAGTTAGCAGGAAAGAATGACTCTGTCCTCGGGAAATCCAAAAAGTGAAAACACTGAGACTGGGACTAGGACTGGCACTGTTTAAGTGGCTTCCTGGATCCCAAGTTCAGAGAGTTCCATCACCAAGGAAGTGAGGTTAGGTCACTTCCTTCAGGAACAGAATGATTTCACTGCCTTGGCAACCATTTTGTCCTAACAGTTGCTTCCAAGAATCCCATGAGATGGAGGCCATGAGTGTTTTGAATCTTAATTATGGCTGCCAAGTCTTTAAGAATAAAAGCATATAATATCCTGGCTGAGATTCCCAGTGTCCTGTGAAAAGCCACCCTCGAACTAGATCTCAGTTCCCTAGGGCGACTCTCATGCGTGGCCTCTTAAATCCCAACACAATTCATGGCAATACTCCTCTGAGGTCAGTTCCAGAACTCAGTCTCTAAGGGGAATTACAGCAAGTTCAAGCCCAGGTGGAACCAGTCATCTCTTCCAACTGCCACACAAATGACCACAAATAAAATCAAAACACTCCCACATGGCCCTCATGTTCTGCCATATAGACACTCATCATAAACTCTGGCTGGAGGTTTACATGAGGGGCGCAGCCCAAGTCAGTATCCAAAATAAGCTCCCCAGCCCCTCATTTGCCTAAAGTCTGGGTGGCCGGGACACCCTTCTTGTGAACCAGGAATGATCAAATAGGCCTGCCGTTAATACTGCTCTGCTTCTCCAAATTGAGGACTACCTACCTTGGGGCTTAGATTGTTAATGTCAATTGGTGTCATGAGAAAGCCCTAGCAGCTATGCGCTGGCCTCTGCAGGGCTTGGAAGAACTCATTTGACCCAAAGATTCCTATTCTCACTTGATGGAAGTCAGGAACCTTACCCACAGTGACTGCTCTTTTGGCCATTTTGGTTTTGGATGCACACATAAAATCTTTCTTTAGATCCATCAGGTGCTGAGAATCTAAGCCATAGCCTCACACAGGCCAAGAGGCTGATTCAGATACATCCCTCTCCAAAGCAATTAAGCAAAGAGCCACAGATGTTGCCCATTCATTTCCATTTGAAAACTCTTTCTTCAGGCTTTCTAAAGGGTTGGCCTGAGGCAAAGACCTTACTGAAATTCAGGGCAACAGAACAATAGGTAATTAGAAGTAACAAACCAGGGTTTCTTCCCTGAGAAATGTAAAATCCATTGGTGTGCCACTACCTGCTTTCTCAGGAAAGGCCCCTATTCAGAGCATCCCTGGCATTTGGCCATCCTCACATCTGTAGGTACCAAGATAGCTTGACTCTGTCCTTGGTAAATCCAACAAGTGAGACCAATTGGAGTGGAACTGGGACTGGCTCTGTGTGCCTGGCTTCCTGGATCCCACATTCCATCACCAAGGAAGTGAGGTCAGGTCACTTCCTTCAGGAACTGAATGAGGTCACTGCCTTGGCAACCATTTTGTCCTAACAGTTGCTTCCAAGGGTCCCTTTAGATAGAGGCTGCCCCTGCTTACTGTGACACATTCACAAGTTAGAATGGTATATCAACCATAGGCACCCGGGAACAGCTTTCCACACAGGTCTCATTTTTCCATCTTTTCTACATTAAGAATAGAGAGGCTGATTCAGACACAACCCTTCATCATGACCAGGTTGTTCGCCATGGAAGATGACTTTTTCTCAATCCGGTCCTTCAGAGGTGCCTACATCTTCTTCAGGGATCATTACTGCATATACCTTTGAGGTTCTCAGCACGTGGAAGATCCCCTACATCCCTGTATTGTAAGACCAACTCTGTCCCTGCTCTTCTCTAAAGTTAGATTGAGGTAACAGTGTATGGTTAGGATTGATAACATATTCGATTCGGTGTTAGGAATCATTCTGCTGAATGAATAATGGTATTGGGAACCTGCAATATGTATAAGAATGTACAGGGGAAATATATGTATGAAAACAGAAATCTAAGTAACATTTGAAGCCCAGAAAAACATTGGGCCCATGATTGGGATACTTAGCTTTGAATAAATCGATATACAATGACATAGAACCTTGTACCTTGGATAATTGAATGTAGAAGAGAACATCCAGTCCAAAAGGATAGTCGGTAGTGAAAGGTTATTAAAATAGTTAATTGTCACTTCCTGTTTTTCTGTATGCTTAACAAAACACTGTTGAAATCTTGAGAACTGTTTGCTAATCTTGTTCCCAGAATGTACTGTCCCCAACTGCCAAACTGTAGAATATGCTCCCTCACCAGGTTGCATGTAAACCGCCCACTCGCCCTTACCCATCAGTATACTTCCTCCCTCCCCTCTCAAGGAAAGTAAATAATCCCTGCTTAAACTGTTGTCAGGGCTCTCTGCTCTATTCAAGTGAGCTCTGAGCCCCAGCATGCTGGACCCCAAATAAACCCTTTGCTGTTGCATGAGACAGTCTCTTGGTGGTCTCTTCCTCTGACACTCGCCGGACCTTTACATATTGATGTTCCACCGAGTTCCGTCACTGGCGGACGAGAGACCCCAAAGGGCTCCTCTCGGAGCAAGTAAGGCACCTCTTTCTGGATTCAGGATTCATGTTAGGGCTTGGCAATATCGCTTGCGATGAAGAGCCTGAGTTCTCTCCGACTTTGGCTGAGAGACCTCTCACAGAGACACAGGGCACCTCCCTGGGGGACGCCGCAGAGGACTCAGGAAATCAAGGAACAATTGTCTCCTCGATTCAGTGATATTTTCTTTCGGATTCGGTATTGCCATCCCATCGGGTTTTGCTGTCTACTGATTCCTGGTCTCAGTGATGTACGTCCATTGCCTGTCTTTATGGTCTTGTTATATCTGTGTCGTGTGTCGTTGCATTTAGTTTGTGTATCGTTCATCATGGGACAGAGCACTTCAATGCCTCTGTCCCTGACCCTTGATCACTGGACCAAAATTCGCTTAAGGGCTCAGAATCTTTCTTTTTTTAGTAAAACGCTAAACCTGGCAGACTCTCTGTGCCTCAGAATGGCCCACCTTTAGAGTGGTATGGCCCCTAGAAGGATCTTTCTACTTACCACTAATTTAAGAAGTCAGAGATATTGTCTTTCAGCAGGGGCCACATAGTCATCCAGATCAACAGCCATATATCTTAACTTTTCAGGACCTCTGCAAATCTCCTCCTCCATGGGTGAAGCCTTTTTTTGCCCTTGCCTCTGCTCCTACTCCTTCCCCCATGATCTCTCAAACCCTCTACTCCTCCTCCTCCTGCAAACTCTGTTCTTCCTGAGTCACAAGATTTGACTCTACTGGACTCTTCTCCCCCTCCTTATCCGCTGCACTCGTCCTCTAACCCACAACACCCTCTAAGTGATTCCCGTGCTGCTGACTCAGCCTCTCTACCATTGGAGGAAGCTAAGCGGGTAATAGGGTCTGATAATGAACCCGTGTTCATGGTCCAGGTAAGTCAGGGGTTAGCCAGGAAACAGGGGATTAATTGGAAGTTATATTGTGCTTATAGACCCCAGAGTTCAGGACAGGTAGAAAGAATGAATAGAACCACTAAAGAGATTTAACGAAATTAAGCATAGAGACCAACATAAAAGATTGTATTATGCCCTTGCCTTATGCAATGTTTCATGCAAGAAATACTCCCTCTCTTTCTTTGAGTAACCTTACCCCCTGTGAAATTCTCTATGGTGGCCCTCCTCCAATAAGGGACCTAATCCCAACTCTAAGACCTAACCATCACTTTTATACCCCCTTGCTTGACAGACTTAAAGCTCTTAAAAGAACTCAGTGATACCTGTGAAAAAAGCTGGCCACTGCCTACCAAACTGGAAATGAGGGGACTCCACATCGATATCAAATAAGAGGGTTCATCTACTTAAGACGACATCAGGTGTCATCCCCGGAACCCCGCTGGAAAGGACCATACCAGGTGCTACTTATAACACCTACAGTGGTAAAGGTAGACAGAATCACTTCCTGGATCCATGCCTCTCATCCCAAGCCTGCGCCCTGTCCAGACTCTGGCTGGAAACTGGAAAAGACTGGTAATACTGTCAAATTGCATATTCGCCATGTGGATAAGGTTATAGACTCTCCCCTTGACCACAAGTAGTCTTAACCCTCATCAGCCCATTCAGCAGCGATGGCTGATCACAAATTCTACTGGAAAAGAAGTATAATCAATCTCACAAAGAGTCAACTTAGGGACCTGGTGGCCATCTCTCCACCCAGACATTTGTCAGCTGGCTATATCTCATTCCTATTGAGATAACCCTGATGAAGAGGATCCCAATAAAATTCCATTAAATCCCTTCTGTATCATAGATAATGGAAACAAACATTATGGATGTAGGGACACGCGAACCAGATGCAGGTTGGCTAGGCTAGATTACTATGGTTGCCTGGCAGACTATCAAAAACACAAAACGTCACGGATGGGTGGGGAAAAAGCCCGACTTATTCTGTATGTCATCGGGATGTGAGCATACAGGGGCTGCCTGATGGAATCCAAACTCCTCATCAAACTCAGTACACAGCATTGGCCATAGTACCAATTAGATAACCAAAACCGATGGCCCCCAGAGGGGTCTCTAGATCCTCAAATTCTGGGTGACCTTTTTAACTTCTGCAAGTGCTCAAAAGTGTGAAAGGAGATTCCCCTATGTGGAAGCCTTTTCCCTCCTTCACTCACATCCTGAACTATGCTTCTCCAATAGATCCTCACTCTCAGCCTTCTGCTCCAGACTCTCTGCTGTCACTCCCACCTCAGAAACCTGATTTCTCTCCTCGAATTACTAGATCAAAACCCCCTAACTTCGCCGGTTCTCAGGTAGCAGGTACTAAGGCAACCCTGTACCCACTCACTCCTCTCTTCTCCTGTCAGTGCCTGCACCGGGTCCCACCAGGACCTCTTACTAGCTAACCCAAAGCTCAAACCAGCTGAGGAGAGCCCTCAGACCCCTATCCAAGATGTAATAAAAATGGCCTTTAAAGTTGCTTTGTCATCACTGAAAACAGTTTACTAAGAATTTGAAGTGTCTCACAGGGTTTTGGGATACTCACTCCCATCTTCCCCTCTACTCTACCTTTTCTACTGCTCATGTTTTTGTTGGTAAGAAATCCCAAACCCCTTTCCCATTATTCTTTTACATCTCTCCTTCCTCATTCTCAGATCCTCGGAGCTGCTCTCAGCCCCACCTTCCCCGTGTTTCCCCTCTGTGCCAGGCCCACAGAAAAGTATTAACTGACCTTCTCCAGAAGTCTTCACCATGGCTGACTTTAGAACTTTCAGCAAAAGGCTCCATATAAAAGAGTTCAATGTAGATAAACTTTCACTTTTTGTATTGCCCTGTTCTACTTGGCCACTGGCTAAAAAACTCAGCACTTCTAAGCTAGACAACCCCTTACTAGTTTTTCCCAAAATATGTGAACAATGCCTCTGGCCTTGAGCTGGCGCTTCACAGAGATGCCTACATTTGTAAGATTAAGAAGTTACCAACTAGGCTCCTTGGTAACAGCTGGCAGGGGGGAAAAAGAAAGGGAAGAAAAAGCTCTCACCCTCCCAGGCGTCCTTTAAAAGTAAACTTGCACAGAATAGAGAAAAAAACAGAAAGAAAATTTGCTTTTTGTTAACTTCTGCAAACTGTGAACTTCTGAGCCCCTTCCCTTACATGTTGGGTACAAAATTCTGAAACTATCTAAACTTGGGGTTCAGGGGATGAATTGATTACAACAGAAGCAATGCCCTCTGAATCCGGTTGCACCCAATTAGGACTGTTTCCCTGTTTTTGGTGCTATCTTAGGTTGCCTTGCCTCGTCCGTCCCTACAACAGTATTATTCTATATACTTAAATATTGTTTATGTTTTCATGAAATGGTCAACAGATATGATTAATTATGTAATGGTGCAGATGTTTCCCAGAGTGCACTATCATAACACAGGTTCATTTGAAATCAAATAGGGGGGGCATAGAACCCGGTTCCCCTGGGAACATATACCCTCACTTTAGCCATCCTATTAGGAATAGGAGTTGCTGCAGGGGTGGGCACAGGAACCACTGCCCTGGTCCATGGGACACAACAAATGACCCAATTAGAAGCAGCAATAGACCAAAACTAAGATATTAGAAACCTCCATCAGAGCTTTGCAGGAATCTTTTACCTGTCTCTCTGAACTTATTTTACAGAACAGTCGAGGGTTGGACCTCCACTTCATGAGAGAAGGAGGCCTTTGTGCTGCATTGAGGGAAGAATGTTGTTTCTATGCTGACAATACTGGAGTTTTAAAAAAATCTATGAGTAAATTAAAAAGACAACTTGAAGAGAAACAACCAGAGATAGAGGCCCAAAAATGGTTCTTTGAGTCTTGGTTCACACAGTCTTCATGGTTAACTATGCTTTTATCAACCCTGGCCGGTCCAATAATACTCTTCATATTGTTGCTAACTATAAAACCATGTTTGCTCAACCGTGTAATTTCTTTTCTCCAAGCTCAAATTGGACAAGTTAAACTTATGGCAATACCCCACTAGCAGACATAGAATGTACACCCAAAAATGATCACTTTTATGACTAAAAGTAGCCAGAAGAAGAAGTGGAGAATAAAAGGTTAATAAAATTAGTACTTGTCACTTCCTGTTTTTCTGTATGCTTAACAAAACACTGTTGAAATATTGACAACTGTTTGCTAATCTTGTTCCCAGAATGTGCTGTCCCCAACTGCCAAATTGTAGAATGTACTCCCTCACCAGTTGCATGAAAACTGCCCACTCGCCCTGACCCATCAATAAACTTTCCTCCCTGCCCTCTCCAAGGAAAGTATATAAGATTTGCTTAAGCTGTTCTCAGGGCTCTCTGCTCTATTCAAGTGAGCACTGAGCCCCAGCATGCTGGACCCCCAATAAACCCTTAGCTGTTGCATGAGACAGTCTCTTGGTGGTATCTTCCTCTGCCGCTCACCTGACATTTATTGGATGATTGAATGTAGAAGAGAACATCCTGTCAAAAAGGTATAGTTCGTAGGATTAGGAAGATAGTTGGTAGGTTTAGGAAGAAGCGTGAGTATAGGATTTGGAAAAAAAGTTCTTTAGCAATAGGGTTTCAGTTAGAGAGTGAAGTTAAATGTCAGCACACGTGAAGAGTCAGTCACAATGACAAACTGGACAAAATATGTAGGAAAGCAGATATCAATGGAAACATTACAAAATCAGGCAAAGTATAAAGTGATTGACAGGATTAGAGATTTTCAAGAGGGTTGAGTTTGAATATATAATCTTGGGAAGAAACAAATATGTAGTCACCAATAGGATTGACATTTGAGAGCACTAGGCAACCTAGACATGGAAGTTTTTAGTAATACATGTTCACTTTACATTGTGGCTTTGGTACAATCATAAGCATGACATTTGCATTTTGTGTCCAGAATATTACTGTGATTAAATGTATATTTAGATCAGGGGCCATGAGTATTTCTTCCACCATATCTGGGAGCAATATTTGAAGACGTATAAATTCATATTGGGGAAACAAAGAGGTGTACCCTGTGACTATGAATATAGAGATAATGCATGAGTAGACATTACTGTGAATATATAATGAAACTGGTTCCACTTTTAATAATGATTTGAATTGATATCTGAAAACTTATAAGAAATCTTATATTGATATACAATCATTCATTCCAACCTGTTACACAAATAATGGTAATATTAGGGTTATGGTTTATCATGAAGAATGTGTGAGTTTTGCTACAAAAGTGATTATGGAAATCAAAAATAATATGTGTGGAAATAAGTCTCATGAAAAGACAAGCCAAGAAAGATGGAGGAATACATGTGTTCTGAAGCAGGAAGTGATTGAAAGTGAAAAAAATTGTCTATAAATTTTCTAACTTGTGCTTGAAATATATATATCCTATGATATGTATGAACTGAAGAAATAGTAATGTACCAGTGTTGAATAAAAATGAATGTGAAACTACACATCATGTCCCATCAGAATCTACTTGCATTGATGTTAAACTTACTGTAGAAATATTAGGAATTTGTATGCACCATTCACTGAAATTAGTTTTCAGTAATAGGAAACAAATATGTATTTCAGGTGGATGAATATTTCTGAGAATAATTTTGTGAAAAGTTGATTATAAATCCACATACAAGAATATGAATGAATTTAGGGAGTGTATAGTAAAACGCATTTTTCATAATTTGAAAAATCTGGAGAGTATTATATATATATATATATATATATATATATATATATATATATATATATATATATATACAGAGAGACATTAAAAATAGCAATATATATTCCAATGGACAATCACCATGAAATATACATCATCCACAGATGCAAAAATATTCATTTTGCTGAACATGGATTTATGTATAATGTTGTTAAACCAAGAAGCTCACCCATAGTTTGAATTTTCAGTTCAAACAGCATTTAGGAGGAGTGATCTCTTCTCACAATTTGTACCTGCAAAGTCAGCCAGCTGAAAAGAATGTACATGTGATACCAGGTAGGATTCTCTATGTGCATATAAAATTGCATGTGCTTAACAGGCTACAGAGAAATGGAGACAGGAATTCACATATTTTTTAACTTTACATACACATGGTGAACTATTTCAACAAATAATTGACTAGATTTATAACTCCTACCCTATATAACACAAAAGGCAAGTGCAATAATACAACATGCCTCCTCTGAACTGCTTGCATTTCTATTCTGTTTTGGTTAATTTTCTCCATCATATTAGAATTAGTAGTCAGAGACTATTAGGTAATGGGTTTGTGTCAGGGTTTCAGTATTTAGAATGGAAAATTGGAAAATGAATCCAACGTGTATGTTAATATGTGCTACCAAAAATCTTCCCACTCTCATCCAGAACAACGCCTTGAAATTACCATCAATCCCAAGTAAGACACAATTAGAGAAAAGTTAGAAAATCTGTGAATATATTTATGGAATGGAAAATGCTGAGGATTTCACAACCTTGGAGGTGGTAGAGGAGTCTCCAAAAGTAAGGGACAGGGTAATCACTCCACAAACATGGAGTGCTGCTGGCCTAAAGTCTTCTAGAGAAACTGCATCTGAGGGTGGGTACTTGAAATATATGTTGTTGTCAGGAGCTTTAGCTTCCTTTGTAGTGAGACCAACAAAGCTGTGTCTGCATCTATGTGACCTGGAGGACATGGTATGTTATTTTCCAATGAACCTGAGGCAGCAGTGCTGAATTCTCTCTTTGTGGCCAGTGGGGGCTAAGTGTTTCCCCGTGTGGACTATGAAGCCATTTGGTCATCCTCCACTTTTCCTGTTTTTTTTTTTTTTTTGCTGCTGCACTGGGAGTTAAGTATTTTCTTCATGAAATACAAGGAGTTCAACTGGCACACAGTGCTGGAGGGAGTTCTGTCACTTGTGGTGGATCAGGGTATGCAGGAGAAAGCACAAACCAGGCTTCTATCTCACATAGCAACCTGAACCACCTTGAACATAGCAACCTGATTCTGAACATTGCCCTGAAAACTCTCCATATAACAAGATGCCTTTGCATAGAAGGGTCTGCTAGCTGCACCATGTCAGTCAAAAGCCATTTGGAAGCCAATGGCAGATCCACATGACCCCACCACAGATGTTTTACCACACTCCTGCCCACCAATTCTCTAGGCCCACTAGTCAACAGGCTCCAAGTTACTGACATCTCTCTTCTTCACCATTTTCATGAAACCCAGTCAATCTAGGCACTGTCTGGTATACTCATGATCAGAAACAGGACATCCAAAGTTTCTCCAGTGCCACCTGGGTATGGGAATTTCAAAAATTTCAAGGTATTTATCTAACCATTTTTCAAGGATGAAGTTGGAGGCACTGTGGGTTTCAATTCATTCAGGAACCATTAAATGGTGAGGAAGCTCATTTCAATGAAATCTCTGGAGAACTCTCACAGGCAAGGCTTCCCAAAGAGTTCCAAAAGGTCACATGAAGCCAGGCACATTGAGGTCTACTATGTGAGGTCCATGTGTGTTTTGGGGTGTGTTTAAGGCTGCCAAGTCTTTAAGAATAAAATCATATAATATCCTGGCAGAGATTCCCAGTGTCCTGTGGAAAGCTACCCTCGAACTAGATCTCAGTTTCCAAGGGCGACTCTCATGCGTGGCCTCTTAAATCCCAACACAATTCATGGCAATACTCCTCTGAGGTCAGTTCCAGAACTCAGTCTCTAAGGGGAATCAGAGCAAGCCCAGGTGGACGCAGTCATCTCTTCCAACTGCCACACAAATGATCACAAATAAAATCAAAACACTCCCACATGGCCCTCATGTTCTGCCATATAGACACTCATCATAAACTCTGGCTGGAGGTTTCCATGAGGGGTGCAGCCCAAGTCAGTATCCAAAATAAGCTCCCCAGCCCCTCATTTGCCTAACATCTAGGTGGCCTGGACACCCTTCCTGTGAACCAGGAATGATCAAATAGGCCTGCCGTTAATACTGCTCTGCTTCTCCAAATTGAGGACTACCTACCGTGCGGATTAGATTCTGTATGTGAATTGGTGTCATGAGAAAACCCTAGCAGCTATGGGCTAGCCTCTGCAGGGCTTGGAAGAACTCATTTGACCCAAATATCCCTAATCTCACTTGATGAAATTCAGGAACCTTACAGAGAAATGCGAGATACTTCATCCACAGTGACTGCTCTTTTGGCCATTTTGGTTTCGGATGCGCACATGGGATCTTTCTTTAGATCCATCAGGTGCTGAGAATCTAAGCCACAGCCTCACACAGGGCCAAGAGGCTGATTCAGACACATCCCTTTCCAAAGAAATTAAGCAAAGAGCCACAGATGATGCCCATTCATTTTCTTTTTTTTTTTAATTAATTTTTATTGTAGGTTGTTCAAAACATTACATAGTTCTTGATATATCATATTTCACACTTTGATTCAAGTGGGATATGAGCTCCCATTTTTACCCCATATACAGATTGCAGAATCACTTCAGTTGCACAACCATTGATTTACATATTGCCATTCTGGAGCCCATTCATTTTCATTAGAAAACTTTTTCATCAGGCTTCATAAAGGGTTGGCCTGAGGCAAAGACCTTACTGATATTCAGGGCAACAGAACAATAGGTAATTAGAAGGCACAAACCAGGGTTTCTTCACTGAGACTTTTCAAAATCCAGTGGTGTGCCACTACCTGCTTTCTCAGAAAAGGCCCCTCTTCAGAGCTTTCCTTCCGTTTGGCCATCCTCACATCTCTAGGTACCAAGATAGCCTGACTCAGCCTTTGGTAAATCCAAACAAGTGAGACCACTGGGAGTGGAACTGGGACTGGCTCTGTGTGCCTGGCTTCCTGGATCCCACATTCCATCACCAAGGAAGTGAGGTCAGGTCACTTCCTTCAGGAACTGAATGAGGTCACTGCCTTGGCAACCACTTTGTCCTCACAGTTGCTTCCAAGGGTCCCATGAGATGGAGGCTTCCCCTACGTCCTGTGACACTTTCACAAGTTAGAATGGTATATCAACCATAGGCAACCGGAATCAGCTCTCCACACAGGCCTCCTTTGGTCCATCTTCTCTACATTAAGAAGAGAGAGGCTGATTCAGACACAACCCTTCATCCTGACCAGGTTGTTTGCCATGGAAGATGACTTTTGGTCTCTCAGGTCCTTCATAGCTGCCTACATCTTGGACCTTTGAGGTTCTCAGCAGGTAGAAGATTGCCTACATTCCAGTATTATAAGACCAACTCTGTCCCTGCTCTTCTGTAAAGTAAGATTGAGGGAACACTGTATGATTAGGGTTAATAACAGGTTCGATTTGGGTTAGGAATCATTTTGCTGGATGAATAATGGTATTGGGAACCTGCAATATTGATAAGAATATAGAGGTGAAATGTACTCATGAAAACAGAAGTCTAAGTAAGATTTGATGCCCAGAAGGGTATTGGGACCTTGATTGGGTTACTTACCATTGAATTACGTTCTGCACAGATGTCTCAGATAAATCCATATACAATGGCATAGGACCTTGTACCTTGGATGACTAAATGGCGAAGAGAACATCCAGTCAAAAAGTGATAGTCGGTAGGATTAGGAAGATAGTAGGTAGGTTTAGGAAGAAGAGTGAGTGTAGGATTTGGAACACATGTTATTTAGCAATAGTTACAGAATGAATTTAAATGTCAGCACATGTGAAGAGTCAATCACAATGATGAACTTGGGAAAATATTTAGATAAGCAGATATCAATAGAGACATTATGAAATGAAGCAAAGTATAAAGTGAGAGATAGGCTTAGATATTTTCAACAGGGTTGAGTTTGAATATATAATCTTAGGAAGAAACAAATATGTAGTCACCAATAGGTTTGTCATTTGAGAGCATTAGGCAACTTGGACATGGATGTTTTTAGTAATCTATGTTCACTTTCCATTTAGGCTTTGGTACAATAAAAAATGTGAACTTTGAATTTTGTGTCCAGAATATTTTTGTGATTAAATGTACATGTAGATCTGGTGACATGAGTATTTCTTCCACCATTTCTGGGAGCAATATTGACTGACTACTACTGACTGATTGGTATAGATTCTTTATGTGATTTGGAGTCATGAGAAAACCCAAGCACCTCTTCAGGGTTTCAAGAACTCATTTGACCCAAAGGATCCCTATTCTCTCTTGATGGAGGTCAGGAACCTAACAGAGGAAGGAAAGAGACTTCATTCACAATTACTGAACTTTTTGCCATTTTGGTTTTGGATGCACACATGGAATCTTTCTTTAGATCCATCAGGTGTTGAGAATCTAAGTCACACAGGGCCAAGAGGCTGATTCAGACACATCCTGTTCCAAAGCAATTAAGCAAAGAGCCACAGGTGATGCTCATTCATTTCCATTTGAAAACTGTTTTGTTCAGGCTTCACAAAGGGGTGGCCTGAGGCAAAGACCTTCCTGACATTCAGGACAACAGAACAATAGGTAAGCAAAAGGTCCAAAGCAGGGTTTCTCCACTGAGACTTTCCTGGTCACACTGTCCCTGCTCTTCTGTAAAGTTAGATTGAGGGAAAATTGTATGGTTAGAATTAATAGCACATTCGATTTGGGTTAGGAATCATTCTGCAGGATGAATAATGGTATCAGGAACCTGCAATATTTACAAGAATATATAGATGAAATATGAGTATGAAAACAAAAATCTACGTAAGATTTGAAGCCCAGAAGGACATTGGGCCCTTTAGTGGGTTACTTAGCTTTGAATTATGTTCTTCACAGATGTCTCAGATAAATCGATACACAATGGCATAATACCTTGTACCTTGGATGACTGAATGTCGAAGAGAACATCCAGTCAAAAAGGGAAAGTCAGTAGAATTAGGAAGATAGTTGCTAGGTTTAGAAACAACAGTGAGTATAGAATTTGGACCAAAAGTTCTTTAGCAATAGCTTTTCAATAAGAGAGTGAATGTAAATGTCAGGACATGTGAAGAGTCAGTTACAATGATGAACTGGGGAAAACATGTAGGTTAGCAGATATCAATAGAGACATTAAAAATCAGGCAAAGTATAAAGTGAGGGATAGAATTAGACATTTTCAACAGGCTTGAGGTTGAATACATAATCTTAGGAAGAAACAAATATATAGCGTCCAATAGGAATTACATTTGAGACAATTTGGCAACCTGGACATGGATGTTTTTAGTAATCCATGCTCACTTTTCATTAAGGCTTTGGTACAAACATAATTGTGACCTTTGCTTTCTGTGTCCAGAGTATTACTGTGGTATAATGTATATGTAGATCAGGTGACATAAGTATTTCTTTCACCATTACTGGGAGCAATATTTTGAAGACATATAAATTCATATTGGGGGAACAAAGCGGTGTACTCTGTGTCAATGAATATAGAAATAATTCATGAATAGACCATACTGTGAATAAATAATAAAAATGATTCCAACATTAAATAATGAATTGATTTGATATCTGAAAATATACAGAAAATCTTTAATTGATATACATACATTCATTACAACCAGTTATACATCTAACAGTAATATGAGGGTTATGGTTTATCATGAAGAGTGTGTGAGTTTTGCTTCAAAAATGATTATGGAAATCGAAAATAATGTGTTTTGAAAGAAGTCTCATGAAAAGACCAGTCAAGAAACCTGGAGGAATATATGAGTTCTGAAGCAGGAGGTGATTGAAATTGAAACAAATGTCTATAAATTTGTGAATTTGTGGAAGAAATATATATGCTATGATGTGCATAAACTGAAGAAATATTAATATACCACTGTTTAATAAAAATGAACTGCAAAATACACATCATGTCCCATAGGAAACTGCATGCATTGATGTTAAACTGGGTATTACTGTAGAAATATTAGGATTTGTATGCACCATTCTCTCAAGTTAGTTTTCAGTACTAGGAAACAAATATGTATTTCAGGTGGATGTATATTTCTGAGAATAATCTTGTGAATAGTTGATCATAAATTCACATGCATGAATATGAATGATTTTAAGGAATGTATAATAAGACTCATATATTTGATAATTAGAAAAATTTGGAGAGTGTGTGTATACACACACACACACACACACATATACATATATATACACACACACAGACACACACACAGAGAAATTAAAATCTAGCAATATATATGCCAATCGAAATTCATCATAAAATATATACCATCCACAGATGCAAAAATAATTATTTCACTAAAAATGTTTTTATGTATAATGGTGTTCTACTAGGAAGCTTACCCATAGGTTGAATTTTCAGTTCCAACAGCGTTTAGGAAGAGTGATCTCTTCTCATAACTTCTAATGGCCAAGTCACAAACCTCACTAAAACGTACGTGTGATAACAGGTAGGATTCTACATGTGCATATAAAAATACATGTGTTGAATAGGCTACAGAGAAAGGAGACAGGAATTTGTTGAGAGCCACATATGAAGGGGCCCCAGCAAACTTCCAGCTGGCAGCAAATTTCCAGCTGTTGGATGATTATTGGCTAACAGTGGCCCCAGCAACATCTAGCTCATTGGAGATTCTCATTGAACTGTTTCCCCACCCTTTCAGACTGCAAGCTGATGATTGGCTCACAGCGGCCCCAGCAACATCTAGCTGATTGGCTCCTCTGTGGTGATGCTCATTGGACAGTTTCCCTGCCCTTTCAGACCACGGAGCTGCTCATTGGGGGACTTTTTTGGCTCCACCCACGCAACCCAACCAATCGGCCTCAAGAGCAGGAGAATTGTGGAATGTGGAGAGGCTTGTGGGAGTGACAGAGACTTTATAAGGAAGCCAGTGGTGGCAGTTGGGCTCTGAGGGTTTTTCCTGAGGAGCTGTTTTGTATGGCGTGTGTTTTTCTAAAAATAAAGCTCATTTCTTTTGACAAGTGGCTCCTAACTCTTCCCAGCCAGACTGCAGCATTTCCTCGCTTGCACAGGGAACAACTGAGGGTAAGTGATAAGGTAAACTGCTCGCCCCTGAGGGCAGGGCAAGAGGATGGGTAGCCATTTTAAGATTTCTCTTTAGTTTTGCTTCACTTTTGTTTTAAGCTGCCTGTCCATGGAGATGATTGAGACGGAAGAAAAACCACTCACATATGAGGAAAAACTATTCACGTCTGAGGAACAGATAGGGAGAAAGTACGGACACACATTTCAGGAGGAAAGAAAGGCTATAATGACTTTTTGTTGTTCCCTTTTTATTTCAGTCTGTCTCTGTTTTGTTTGGAGTCATCTTTTTGGGTTTTATTATAGTAGAAATACGGGATCAGAAATTAGTAAAAAACAAACTGAAAGAGTGTTAAGTAAATTGTTAGAGGAAGGAGGTGTATCAGTAAAATCAAGAACAGTCAGGGCATACAGTGATAAAATACAAAAATGTACCCCATGGCCTTTTAAGGAGGAGTTGTTAAGTATATCATAATGGAACCATCATGGTGAAGATTTCAAAAGAGTAGAAAAGAACAGCCCAGGGACTCAGCCAGTTGGCACATTGCCATTGTGGACGTTCATATCTGCTTTGCTTAGTCCAAAGCATTCAGTTAAGACACAGATAGAGGAATAAAGCTTAGAGCAGAAAAAGCCATCAGGGGCAAAGTTACAAAAGGAGACTGCTACTAACATCTTTCTATCACCAGAGGGCATAAGTGTCCAACAACAGCGCTACCTCTACAGGAAACTGTTACTAACACCTTTCTATCACCAGAGGATGTAAATGTCCAACTAACAAGGCCACCTCCATATGCTGGGAGGCCTCCAACCCCCGCAGTTGATAGTTCGGTTCCTGAGACAGGATCTCAAGTATTTACATGCCCGGTATTTTAGGTAGGAGGGCAGAGAATTCACCTTGCTTTAAATTTTAAAATAGTGAAGCAGCTAAAAGAGGCTGTAACAACCTATGGTCCTCAAGCACCCTTCATTGTAAGCTTGGTCCAATCTATTAACAACTTAAATGTGATGCCAGTAGATTGGGCTAATATGTGTAAAGCTGTGCTAAAGGGAGGACAATACCTGTTATGGAAGGTTGCCAATGAGAAATTTTGCAAGGAGACGGCTAGGCGAAATGCAGCAGCTGGTTATCCTCAGAGAAATCTAGATATGTTGTTAGGAAAGGGACCTAATGAGGATCAGCAGCAACAAATTCCATATGATCATGGTATATACGAATTAATTGCTGTAGAAGTGGTTAGGGCATGGAAGACTTCACAAGGACTTGGAGGATTACAAGGTCAATTATCTAAGGTAATACAAGGAGCTAATGAATCGTATGCTGAATTTGTAGATAGGCTTATTAAAACAGCTACCAGAGTTTTTGGGAATACAGAACAAGCAATTCCATTAATAAAACAACTGACTTATGACCAAGGGAATTGTTGGTGCAGAGATATCATTAGACCATGGAAACATGAAGATTTAAACGCATATATTAAATTATGTAGAGACATTAATGAATAAGAGCAAGTCGTTGCAGCTACAGTAAAACAGGCTTTAGATGCCAAGCCAAGAACATGCTAGAATTGTGAAGAAAAGGACATTTTAAAAGGAATTGCCCCATAGGAGGAGGGTTTAACAAAACTAGGAATCAAAGGAGTAGAATACCGTGTATTTGACCACGATGCCATAGAGGAAGACATTGGGCTAATGAATGTCATTCTCAAACAAACATAGAAGGTACTTCATTATCAAAAAATGAACAAAGACTAGGTGTTTATCCACAATATTATGGAGAAAGGCATCGGGCTCCACTGCCAAAAAATGGAGAGGTGGGCCCAATGCTCTGTGTCCCAAAACCACAAATATACGGAGCACTGGAGGAACCCAGCAACCCCATCAGGATAGTGCACAGGACACATTTTTTATCAGATCCCTCGTCAGACAAACCAGAGGGAGTACAGGGTTGGACATCAGCGCCTCCGCCAGATCAGTACTAATTCCAGAGATGAGAGTTCAAATAATTCCCACAGGGCTGAAAGTACCTCTTCCCAAAGGAACAGTAGGCTTATTATTAGGATGCAGCTCTTCTACTCTAAAAGGACTTAGGATAATTCCTTGGGTAATTATTTCCGATTATGAAGGTGAAATAAAAATTATAGCCAGTCCTCCAAAGGATTTATCAGTAATTTCACCAGGAGATAGAATAGCACAGTTATTAATAATACTCAGCCTACATAATAAATTTTCTAGTCATTCTGTAGAAAGAGGTTCCATGGGATTAGACTACACAGGTGTAGATTGGGCTATGCTTTCTTTAAATTTAGATTCTCGCCCCATGCTAAAACTAAATATTCAAGGACATGAATTTAATGGGCTACTGGATACAGGTGCAAACTCTAGCATCATCTCTCATCAAGAATGGCCAAAACATTGGCCATTACAACAAGCCACTCAAATGCTTTGAGGCCTAGGAGTGGCGACTAATCCCCTTAAAGGTGCAATTGTATTAGATTGGAAGGATCCTGAAGGATGTGAAGGAACTATACAGCCATATGTATTGGATCATCTTCCCGTTAATTAATGGGGATGAGATGTCCTTGATCAATTAGGTTTGACATTAACAAATAAGGTCAACCAAAATGCACCCAGTACTATGGCTAGACAAGGTTTTAGGAAAAGAAAAATATTAGAAAAACAAGAAGAAGGTATAGGAGCACCAACACAAATAGATCAAGGAACAGACAAAAATGTGTTGGATTTTCAGAAAGGGACTGAGACAATAAAAATTACTTGGAAATCAGAAAGACCAGTATGGGTTCCTCAATGGCCCCTGACTAAAGAAAAGATACAAGCAGCCTATGACCTGATCAAACAACAATTAGCGGAAGGACATATACAACCTTCTGTATCTCCCCATAATACTCCCATTTTTGTCACCAAAAAGAAATCTGGTAAATGGAGATTATTGCAAGATTTAAGAACCATTAATAATGAGATGGTTATTACGGGACCTGCTCAATCAGGGATTCCTCAATTGTCTGCTTTGCCAAGAACTTGGTATGTTTTAGTTATACATATTAAAGATTGTTTTTTTTTTTTCATTTCCAATTCATCCTGAGGATAGTCCACGTTTTGCATTTACTATCCCTGCACTGAATCATGAAGCTCCTTATCAGAGGTAAGAGTGGAAACTACTCCCTCAAGGGATGGCTAACAGCCCAACTACATGTCAAATTTATGTTAACAAAGTAATCCTGCCATTTAGAAATCAAAATCCTTAACTACAAATATTTCACTATATGGATGATGTATCATTTGCACACAAAGCTAAAAACACATTGCTAGAATGTTATGTCACACTTACAAACTGATTAAAAAAATTATAATCTAGAGATAGCAATAGATAAAGTATAATCAGAATTTCCAATAAATTATTTAGGAGTTCTATTATCCTCAACCATGGTCAGTCCACCAAAAATTCAAATAGGAGTAGATCAACTCCAATCAACTAATGACTTTCAAAGTTATTAGGAGACATAAATTGGATAAGGCCTTAACTAATTATACCAACAGGAGAGTTGGAACCTTTATTTGATATCCTAAAAGGTCTATTAGATCCAAATTCACCCAGAATGTTAACACCTGAAGCAAGAAAGGCATTAAAAATCATTGAAACATAAATGGGAAATATGCATTTGGATAGAGTTGATATAATTTTGCCTTTATTATTTATTGTACTACCAACAAAAAAAAGTATTTCTACAGGAGTATTTTGGCAAGAAGGTCCATTATTATGGATTCATTTATCTTATTCTTCTCACACTATTATTACTAGGTATCCTGAGACTGAGGGACAATTAATACTCATAGGAATAAAAGCAGCAAAGTGAGTGTGTGGAATTTCACCCAATAAAATTATTACTCCATATTCTTTGAATCAAATTGATAAATTAGCTAATGAGTTAAATACTTGTGCAGTAATCATGTGTAAATCAAATGTTTCATTTGATAACCACTTACCACCTAATCTTTTATTGTCTTTTTGGTCATCGCATCCTGTAATTTTTCCAAAAATGACAAGAAAACAAGTATCATGAATGCTCCAAGTATATTCACTGATGAGACAAATCATGGCACAGCAGCAATAGTTACACCTGATCAAACTTTCACATTTTTACTACCCAAACAATCAGCTCAAAAGGTAGAGCTTAATGCAGTATTACAAGCTTTTGTGATGTTTAAAGATTCTGTATTTAATTTATTTTCCCTTAGTCAGTATATAGTTAATGCTATAGTATCCCTTGAAGATGCTGGTAGTATTTCCCCTTCTGCTACTGTTTTCTCTTTGCTTTCCAGTATACAATGTCTAATCTGGGACAGAAAAGATTCATTCTTTATAGGACATATCAGGGCACATACAGGATTGCCTGGAGCCCTTAGTTTTGGCAATGATTTAGCAGATTAAACTACACATGACTTACATACATATTTTCTCTACACTAGAAGAAGCTACAAATTTTCATAAAAAGTTTCATGTCAATGCTAATACTTTACAAAAGTGTTTTAAAGTAACTAAGGAAAAAGATAGAAAAATAATAAAACAATGTCAAAATTGTGTGACCTTTTTACCACAAGTTAATCTTGGAGTCAATCCTAGAGGATTGATACCTAACCATATTTGGCAGATGAATGTCACACACTTGCCAGAATTTGGAAAATTAAAATATTTGCATGTTACAGTTGATACTTCTTCTAGATTTTTGATGGGCTCCCTTCATGCGGGGGAAAAAACTAAAGATGTTATAGCTCATTACTTACAAAATTTGCCACTTTGGACATTCCAAAACAGATAAAAACAGATAATGCCCCTGATTATACTCCTACCTCTTTTAAACAATTTTTCTCATCATTTGGCATTACTCATATAACAGGAATCCCATACAATCCACAGGGACAATGCATAGTGAAAGAGCACATGAAACTATTAAAATGTACTTATTAAAGCAAAAAGACGCAATTGGGAAGGGGTATGAATTCCCCAAAGATAAACTTAAAATAACCCTTTTTACTCTAAACTTTTTAAATTTGGATTCATCAGGACTTAGTGCTGCAGAAAAGCATATGTGTCCAAAAAATGTGCATAAGTTCAAGGTACTTTGGAAGGATAATCTAACAGGACAACAGAAATGTCCTGACCCAAATATTGTCTGGACTCGGGGGTCTTTTTCTGTGTTTCTACAGGGAGAACAGCAGCCGATTTAAATAACAGAGAGATTAACTAAGGTCCTGACCCAGAGATTGCCTGGAGTCGGGAGTCTCTTTATGTGTTTCCACAGGGAGAACAGCAGCCAAATTGGATTCCAGAGAGATTAACTAAAGTACTGACCCAGTGATTGTCTGGAGTCAGGGGTCTGTTTGTGTGTTTCCACAGGAAGAACAACAGCCGATTTGGATTTCAGAGAGATTAACTAAAGCGATTTCTATAGACCAAAATAAGATGATTTGGCTCAAATCCATAACAGCTGATATCCAAAACTCCAGTTTCACTATCCTTACATCTGTGACAGAACAGGGATGCTTTTTTCAATATCTATTTTATTATTGCCCTTTCCCGTATCATGAAGTTTTATTTGTTTTTTTGAGCTCATTGAGACCTAGGTTAATGTTTTGCTGATCAGTTCTATATTTTGACTATAGAGTTTTTAAACATTGCACTGGTGATTTCACCTGTGAAAAGTTATAAGGCCTTTACTATTATGTTATGTGTTGTATGTATTATATTTTGTGTGCACACTTGTGTTTTGTGTTATATGTTTGAATGTACGTATGTCCATATATCATATATGATGAGTGCTCATAAAAAATGTATGCAAATATTTTTTTATTCACGTGATCTAAATGGTTTAATTTAAATTGGGTAAACAACTGTTGAGCATTGTTTTAATATGTGAACAAAAAAGGAAGTTAACAGACCTGTTTGTTTACTTCATCTTTTCATTTCATTATATTTAATAATTCTCTTCAAAATAATGTAAATTTTTAAGAAAATTATTTTCTTTTAGTGCCTTCTGGAATGTTAAATAATTTTCCTTTACCCATTATTGCCAGAATTTCTATCTTCATACCAGTGCCGTTGAAGTCAAAGATAAAACCAATCTACAGCTTCTGCAATAGCCATCCCTGAAATTCTTGCAGAACTTGTCAGGACTATGTATCACTTTTATGCATTGTGAACTCTCTCTTGGTGAAGCCACTTGTGGTATTGTTGGGGTATATATGCTGACGCTATCAGCAGTGGTACAATTTTTCCAAAAGTAGCCATCAATTGGCTTGGTGTGTCTTCCTTATTCTCACTTGATAGAGGTCAGAAACCTTACAGAGGAAGGGGAAAGACTTCATCCACAATGACTGCTCTTTTAGCCATTTTGGTTTTGGATGCACACATGATATCTTTCTTTAGATCCATCCATCTAAGAATCTAAGCAACAGCCTCACACAGGGCCAAGAGGCTGATTCAGACACATCCCTTTCCAAAGCAATTAAGCAAAGAGCCACAGGTGATGCCCATTCATTTGCATTTGAAAACTGTTTTCTTCAGGTTTCACAAAGGGGTGGCATGTGGGAAAGACCTTCCTGACATTCAGGGCAACAGAACAATTGTTAAGCAAAAGGCCCAAACAGGGTTTCTCCACTGAGACATTAGTAGTCACACTGATATCTGAGTTTTCTGAGATGCTCGCCATTCCCTTCAGCTATCCACTACATGGCCATGTCACAGAGCTTGGAGGTGGCACATATCTTGGATACAAAACCATGAGCCTCTTCTAAAGAGTGGCCAGATTTCAGGAAGAAAACAGGAACTTAGGAAGATAGCAGGTGTTGCCCATCAATAAGGCAAGCTGCATTCCATTTATAAATTGGGCAGGATGAATGCTGGGAAGCTTTCTACTAGTCAGGACACATCCATTGATGCATTCTCTTTTCTAATATCTGCAACCACGGACACAGTGGGGTACACAGACACAGAAACACTCGCATTGTCAAACGACCTACTAGAAACAGTTCACTCCAAACAAAACAAACCGCATTTCCTACCTATTCTCAGAACATGAGACAAAACCACAAACCCTCACCCACACCAACAAAGCCCCCTTCTTCCCCCAAGTAGGTCTGTGAATATCTGGAGTGTTCTCTGACTGTGGGGCATTCTAGGTTGCCCCGAAATGGCCTGTCCTGTCTCAGATCTGGTGTCCTTAACCAACTCTCTGAAGTTGTCAGGAGCCAGCGGTGAGTCACTACCTTCTTTCTCAGGAAAGGCCCCTCTTCAGAGCTTTCCTTCCATTTGGCCATGCAAACAGGATGGTCCAAAGTAGGTACCAAGAAAGACTGACTCTGTTATCTAGAATTCCAAAAATTGAGACCACTGGGACTGGGACATGGACTGGCACTGTTTGACTGGCTTTTTGTATCCCAAGATCAGAGAGTTTCTTCCCCAAGGAAGTGAGGTGAGGTTACTTCCATGAGGAACTGAATGAGTTCACTGCCTTGGCAACAACTTTGTACTAAGAGTTGCTTCCAAGGGTCCCATGAGATGGATGCTGTCCCTGCTTCCTGTGACACTTTCACAAGTTAGAATGGTATATCAACCATAGGCACCCGGGAACAGCTCTCCACACAGGTCACATTTGGTCCATCTTCTCTACATTAACAATAGAAAGGCTGATTCAGATACAACCCTTCATCCTGACCAGGTTGTTTGCCATGGAAGATGAATTTTGCTGTCTCAGGTTTTTCAGAGGTGCCTATATCTTCTTCAGTGATAATTTCTGCATGGAGCTTTGAGGTTCTCTGCAGGTGGAAGATCCCCAGCATTCCTGTATTGTAAGACGAACTCTGTCCCTGCTCTTCTGTAAAGTTAGATTGGGTTTAATAGGGTTAATAACAGGTTTGATTTGGGTTAGGAATCGTTCTGCTGAATGAATAATGGTATTGGGAACCTGTGATGTGTATAAGAAAACATAGGTGAAATATATGTATGAAAACAGAAATCTAAGTAACATTTGAAGCCCAGAAGGGCATTGGGCCCTTTATTGGGATACTTAGGTTTGAATAAATCGATATACAATGGCATAGGACCTTGTACCTTGGAAAATTGAATGTAGAAGAGAACATCCAGTCCAAAAGGATAGTCGGTAGTGAAAGGTTATTAAAATAGTTAATTGTCACTTCCTGTTTTTCTGTATGCTTAACAAAACACTGTTGAAATCTTGAGAACTGTTTGCTAATCTTGTTCCCAGAATGTACTGTCCCCAACTGCCAAACTGTAGAATATGCTCCCTCACCAGGTTGCATGTAAACCGCCCACTCGCCCTTACCCATCAGTATACTTCCTCCCTCCCCTCTCAAGGAAAGTAAATAATCCCTGCTTAAACTGTTGTCAGGGCTCTCTGCTCTATTCAAGTGAGCTCTGAGCCCCAGCATGCTGGACCCCAAATAAACCCTTTGCTGTTGCATGAGACAGTCTCTTGGTGGTCTCTTCCTCTGACACTCGCCGGACCTTTACATATTGATGTTCCACCGAGTTCCGTCACTGGCGGACGAGAGACCCCAAAGGGCTCCTCTCGGAGCAAGTAAGGCACCTCTTTCTGGATTCAGGATTCATGTTAGGGCTTGGCAATATCGCTTGCGATGAAGAGCCTGAGTTCTCTCCGACTTTGGCTGAGAGACCTCTCACAGAGACACAGGGCACCTCCCTGGGGGACGCCGCAGAGGACTCAGGAAATCAAGGAACAATTGTCTCCTCGATTCAGTGATATTTTCTTTCGGATTCGGTATTGCCATCCCATCGGGTTTTGCTGTCTACTGATTCCTGGTCTCAGTGATGTACGTCCATTGCCTGTCTTTATGGTCTTGTTATATCTGTGTCGTGTGTCATTGCATTTAGTTTGTGTATCTTTCATCATGGGACAGAGCACTTCAATGCCTCTGTCCCTGACCCTTAATCACTGGACCAAAGTTCGCTTAAGAGCTCAGAATCTTTCTTTTTCAGTAAAACTCCGGACCGGCCAGAATCTCTGAGCCTCAGAATGTCCCACCTTTGGAGTCGGATGGCCACTAGAAAGATCTTTCTACTTCCCACTAATTTAAAAAATCAGAGATATTGTCTTTCAGCTGGGCCCACATAGCCATCCAGATCAACAGCCATATACCTTAAATTGGTAGGACCTCTGCAAATCTCCTCCTCCATGGGTGAAGCCTTTACTTGCCCCTTCCCCTACTCCTATTGCTTCCCCCACGATCTCTCAAACCCTCTGCTCATCCTCCTACTCCACCCTCTGTTCTCCCTGAGTCACAAGATTTGACTCTACTGGACTCTCCTCCCCCTCCTTATCCCCTCTCCTCTTTCCCCAACCACCAACACACTCTAAGTGATTCCCTTGCAGCTGACTCAGCCTCTTCACCATTGGAGGAAGCTAAGCTGGCCCAGGGCCCTCCAGATAACTCCCCCGTGGCACACACAGACCTCCTCCCCTGGAGGAAGATGGCCCGGATAAAGGAACTCGCTGGCTGTGAATCATTGAAAACCCTGTAACTCCCGTGATGCTCCCCCTATGTCCCTACGGGCCAATGATTGACGACAACAATGGGGGAAAATTGCAAGCCTACCAGTGTTGGCCTTTCTCCTCTTCAGACCTATATAACTGAAAAAATAACAATCCCCCTTTTTCCGAGGACCCTACCGGGCTCACAGGTCTGGTTGAATCATTGATGTTTTCATACCCGCCTGCTTGGAATGACTGTCAACAACTTTTAGGGACTCTCTTCATGCCAGAGGAACAAAAGAGAATCCTCCTGGAAGCTAGAAAAAATGTCCTCGGACCAGATGGGTGACCGACACATCTTCCCAACATAATCAAAGCCAGCTCTCCTTGAAGCGACCAAACTGGATCCTCAACACATTTGAAGGTAAGAAAGCATCTGTCCACTTTTCGCTGGGTTCCAAATAATTTGGCCAAGGTAAGAGAGATTATTCGAGGGCCTAATGAATCTCCCTCTATGTTTCTAGAGAGAATTATGGAGGCATATAGAAGATATACACCTTTCAATCCTCAGGCAGAGGATCAAAAAGCATCTGTCACAATGGCCTTTATTGGGCAAGCTGCCCTAAATATTAAAAGAAAGTTACAATACTTAGATGGATTACAAGATATGATTTTGGGAGATTTAGTCAGAGAAGCCGAGAAAGTATACTATAAGAGAGAAACTGAGGAAGAGAAGGGAGCAAAGGGAGGATAAAAGAAACAAAAGACAGACTACGGCGTTGACTAAGGTCCTGGTCAGAACACCAAAAGGGCCAGAAATTAAGAAATAGGGAGACAGGAAGAGATACCTGGTCCCATGCCCGAGGCCATCCCTGGCCACAAATCAATGTGCCTATTCTAAAGAAAAAGGACACTGGGCCCACGAGTGCCCTAGAAAGAGACAGCCATGCCAGCCAGCCATTCTGACTCTGGAGGATGACTACAAAGTTGGGGCTCAGATCCCCTCCCTGAGTTCGGGGTAACTTTTGAAGTGAAGGGGACCCCAGTAAACTTTGAAGTGGATACAGGGGCAATATACTCAGCCCATAAGGCTCCATTGGGCCCTCTATCAAATAAAAGGTCTACTGGCTGCACCACGTCAGTCACAAGGCATTTGGAAGCCAATGGAAGATCCACATGGCCCACCACAGATGTTTTATCACACACTTTCATAACACTGCTCTAGTCCCACTACTCACCCGGCTCCAACTTACTGGCATCTCTGTTCTACACCATTTTCTTGAAACCCAGTCAATCAAGGCACTGTCTGGTATACTCATGATCATCAAGAGGACATCCCAAGGTTCTCCAGTTTTAGCTGGTCATGGGAATTTCAAAAATTTTATGATAATTTTCCAGCAATATTTCACGGATGAAGTTGGAGGCACTGTGGGTTTCAATTCATTCAGGAACAATTAAATGCTGAGGAAGCTAATTTCAGTAAACTCTGGAGCACTCTCACAGGCAAGGTTTCCCAAAAAGTGCCCAAAAAGTAACATGAAACCAGGCCCATTGAGGTCTACAAAGCGAGGTCCATGTGTGTTTTCAATCTCAATTATGGCTGCCAAGTTTTTCAGAATTAAATCATGTGATATCTTGGCTGAGATTCCCAGTGTTCTTTGGAAAGCCAACCTGGGCCTAGACCTCGGGTTCCAAGGTTACCTCTCATGCCTGGCCTCCTAAAATCCCATCACAATTCATGGCAATACTTCTCTGAGTTCAGTTCCAGATCTCAGTCTGTAAGGGGAATCACACCAGAGTTCAAGCCCAGATGGACCCAGTCAACTCTTCCGTGACACAAATGAATACAATTAAAACCAAAATACTCCCACACGTCCCTCATCTTCTTCCATATAAACACTCATCATAAACTCTGCCTGAAGGTTTCCATGAGGGGCACAGCCCAAGACAGTGTCCAAAATAAGCATCCTTGCACCTCATTTGCATACCTTCAGGGTGGCCTGGACACCATTACTGTGAACCAGGAGTAAACAAATAGGCTTGCCGTTAAAAAAATTCCAATTCTCCAATTTGAGGCCTACTGACTTAGGGGTTAGATTCTTTATGTGAATTGGAGTCATGAGAAAACCCAAGCACCTATGGGCTAGCCTCTGCAGGTTGTGAAGAACTCATTTGACACAAAGGATCTCTATTCTCACTTGATGGAGGTCAGGAACCTTACAGAGAAAGGCGAGAGGCTTCATTCCAATGACTGCTCTTTTGGCCATTTTGGTTTTGGATTCACACATGGGATCTTTCTTTAGATACATCAGGTGCTGAGAATCTAAGCCACAGCCGCACACATGGCCAAGGGGCTGATTCAGACACATCCCTTTCCAAAGCAATTAAGAAAAGAGCCAAAGGTGATTCCCTTCATTTCCATTTGAAAACTGTTTTCTCCAGGCTTCACAAAGGTGTGGCCTAAGTCAAAGACCTTCCTGACATTCAGTGCAACAGAACAATAAGTAAGCAAAAGGCAAAAAGCAGGGTTACTCCACTGAGACTTTCCTGGTCACCCTGATATCTGAGTTTTCTGAGATGCTCGCCATTCTCTTCAGCTCTCCAGTACATGGCCATGTCACAGAGCTTGGAGGTGGTACATATCTTGGACACAAAACCATGAGCCTATTCTGGAGAGTGGCCAGAATTAAGGAAGAAAACACCAACTTAGGAAGATAGCAGGTGTTGCCCATCGATAAGACAAGCTGCAGTCCATTCACAAATAGGGCAGGATAAATTTTGGGAAGATTTATACTAGACAGGACACATCCATTAATGCATTCTCTTTTCTAATGTCAACAACAACGGACACAGACATAGAAAGACTCGGCTTGTCAAAAACTTAGTAGAAACAGTCCAATCCAACCAAACAAACCACCTTTCCTACCTATTCTCAGAACATGAGACAAAACCACAAACACACACCAACTCCCACAAAGGCACATCCTTTCCCCAAGTAGGTCTGTGACTATCCGGGGTGTCCTCTGAATGGTGGGCCATACTATGATTCCCAAAAATGGCCTGTCCTCTCTCAGATCTGGTTTTCTTGGCCAACTCTCTGAAGTTGTCAGGAAAAAGTGGTGAGGCACTACCTGCTTTCTCAAGAAAAGTCCCTCTCCAGAGCTCTCCTGGCATTTGCCTTCCTCACATCAGTAGGTACCAAGAAAGCCTGACTCTGTACTTGGAAAATCAAAACAATGAGCCCACTGGGACTGGGATTGGGACTACTTTTGGCTGCCTGGCTTCTTTGATACCAAGATCAGAGAGTTCCATCACCAAGGAAATGAGGTATGTCACTTTCTTGGAACTGAATGAGGTCACTGCCTTGGAAACCACTTTGTCCTAACCGTTGCTTCCAAGGCTACCATGAGATGGAGTTTGCCCCTACTTTCTGTGACACTTTCACAAGTTAGAATGGTATATCAACTATAGGCACCCGGGAACAGCTCTCCACACAGGCCTGGTCAGGTCAGTCTTCTCTACAATAAGAAGAGAGAGGCTGATTCAGACACATCCCGTCATCCTGACCAGGTTGCTCGCCATGGAAGATGAATTTTGCTCTCTCAGGACCTTCATACCTGCCTACAACTTCTCCAGGTATCATTTCTGAATGGACCTTTGAGGTTCTCAGCAGGTGGAAGGTCCCCTGCTTTCCTGTATTGTAAGAACCACTCTGTCCCTGCTCTTCTGTAAAATGAGATTGAAGGAACAGTGTATGATTAGGGTTAATAACTGGTTTGATTTTTGTTAGGAATCATTCTGTGTGATGAATAATGGTATTGGGAACCTACAATATTTACAAGAATATAGAGGTGAAATAGAAGTATGAAAACAGAAATCTAGGTATGATTTGAAGCCCAGAAGGTCATTGGGCCCTTGATTGGGATAGTTATCTTTGAATTATGTCCTGCACAGTTGTCTAAGTTAAATCGATATACAATGGCATAGGACCTTGTACCTTGGATGACTGAATGTAGAAGAGAATATCTAGTCAAAAAGGGATAGTAGGTAGGATTAGGAAGATATTTGGTAGGTTTAGGAAGAAGAGTGAGGATAGGATTTGGACCAAAAGTTCTTTAGTAATAGGGTTTTAGTTAGAGAGTGAATGTAAATGTCAGCACATATGACGAGTCAGTCACTATGATGAGCTGTGGAAAATATGTAGAAAAGCAGATATCAATAGTGACATTACGAAATCAGGCAAAGTATATAGTGAGTGATAGGATTAGACATTTTCAACAGGGTTGAGTTTGAATACATAATCCTTGCAAGAAACAAATATGTAGTCACCAATAGGATTGACATTTGAGAGCATTAGGCAACCTGGACATGGATGTTTTTAGTAATTCATGTTCACATTACATTTAGGCTTTGGTACAATCATTGTGTGACCTTTACATTTTTGTCCAGATTATTACTGTGATAAAATGTATATGTAGATCAGGTGACATGAGTATTTCTACCACCATTTCTGGGAGCAATATATTGAAGACATAAAATTTGTATTGGGGGTACAAAGAGGTGTACCCTGTGTCTATGAATATGGAGATAAAGCATGAATAGACCATACTTATATTGATATACAATCATTCATTACAACCAGTTATACATCTAATGATAATATTAGTTTTTTGGTTTATCATGAAGAGTTTGTGAGTTTTGCTACAAAAGTGATTATGGAAATTGAAAATAATGTGTTTGGAAAGAATTCTCATGAAAAGACCTGTCAAGAAACCCTGACAATACATGCGTTCTGAAGCAGGAAGTGATTAAATTTGAAACAAATGCCTATCAATTTGTGAATTGTGGATGAAATTCATATCCTATGATGTGCAAAAACTGAAGAAATAATATTGTACCAGTGTTGAATAAAAATGAACGTCCAATTACATATCATGTCCCATAGGAATCTACTTGCATTGATGTTAGACGGGGTCAGTTACTGTAGAATTATTAGGATTTGTATGCACCAGTCACTGAAGTTAGTTTTCCGTACTAGGAAACAAATATGTATTTCAGGTGGATGAATATTTCTGGGAATAATCTTGTATAAATTTCATTATAAATCCACATACATGAACATGAATGAATTTAGAGAGTGTATATAGGACACATATATTTTATATTTTGAAAAATCTGTGGAGTGTGTATATATATATATATATATATATATATATATATATATATATATACACACACACGCACAAAGAGAGACATTAAAAAGTAGCAATATATATTCCAATCCAAATTCATCATTAAATATATATCATTCACAGATGCAAAAATATTTATTTTACTGAACATAAGTTTATGTATAATGTTGTTCAAATAGGAAGCTACCCTATATGTTGAATTTTAGTTCCAACAGCGTTTAAGAGGAGTGATCTCTTCTCACAATTTTTAACTTCCAAGTCAGCCACCTCACAAAAATGTACGTGTGATACCTGTTAGGATTCTATATGTGCATATAAATATACATGTGTGAATTGGCTACAGAGAAAGGGAAAAAATAAATCACATATTTCTTAACTTTAAAAACACATGGAAAATTATTTCAATTAAAAATTGAATAGATTTATAACTCCTACCTTATATAATGCAAAAGGCAAGTCCAACTATACAACATGCCTCCTCTGAACTGCTTGTATTTCTATTCTGTTTGGGTTTTTTTCTCCATTATATTAGGAAGAGTATTCTGAGTCTAGTAGGTGTGTGTTAGTGTCAGGGATTCAGTATTTCAAAAGGAAAATTGGAAAAGTAATCCAATGTGTATGCAAATATGTGCTGCAAAAATATCCTAGCACTCTAATCCAGAACAATGCCTTCACATTACCTTCTCCCCAAGTAAGCCACAATTAGAGGAGAAGAGTTAGAAAATCAGTGAATGTATATCTGGAATGGAAAATGCTCTGGAGTTCACAACCTTGGAGGTGGTAGAGGAGTTTCCAAAAGTAAGGGACAGGGTAAACACTCCACAAACATGGACCTATGCTGGCCTTCAAACTTTTTGAGAAACTGCCTCTGAGGTTGGGTACTTGAAATATATGTTGTTGTCAGGATATTTGGCTTCTTTTGTAGTGAGACCATCAAAGCTTGGTCTGCATCCCTGTGCCCTGGAGGACATGGTTTCTTATTTTCCAATGAACATGAGGCAGCTGTGCTGAATTCTCTCTTTATAGGTAAACTGTGTCCATTGGGGACTAAGTGTCTCCCCGTGTGAACTGTGAAGCCATTTGGTCCTCCTCCACTTTTTGTGGTGTTTTTTGCAGCTGCACTGGGAGTTTGGTATTTGCCTTACAAAATACAAGGACCTCAACTGGGACACAGTACTTGAGGGAGTTCTGTCACGTGTGGTGGGTCATGGTCTGCAGGAGAATGCACCAACCATGCTTCTATCCATCATAGCTTGCCCCATTGCCCCCTTGTCCATATCAACCTGATTCTGAACATTGGCCTGAATCCTCATCATATAACAAGATGTCTTCACATATAAGGGTCTGCTTGCTGCATCATGTAAGTCAAGAGCCATTTGGAATCCAATGGTAGATACTCATGGCCCTACCACTGATGTTTTATCACACAACTGCCCACCACTGCTGTAGACCCACTGGTCAGCAGGCTCCAACTTACTGCCATCTCTGTTCTACACCGTTTTCTTGTAACTCAGTCAATAAAGGCACTGTTTGCTATACTCATGATCAGCAACAGGACATCCAAAGGTTCTCCAGTGCCACCTGGTAACGGGAATTTCAAAAATTTCATGGTATTTATCTAGCCATTTTTCAAGCATGAAGTTGGAGGCACTGTGGGTTTCAATTCATTCAGTAACCATTAAAAGTTGAGGAAGCTCATTTCAATGAAAGCTCTGGAGAAATCTCAGAGCCAAGGCTTCCCAAAGAGTGGTTAAAATGTCACAGGAAGCCAGGCCCATTGAGGTCTACAATGTGAGGACCATGTGTGTTTTGACTCTCAACTATGGCTGCCTTGTCTTTAAGAATAAAATCATGTGATATCCTGGCTGAGATTCCCAGTGCTCTGTGGAAATCCACCCTGGGCCTAGATCTCAGTTTTCAACGGTGACTCTCATGCGTGGCCTCCTAAAATCCCAACATATTTCATGGCAATACTTCTCTGAGGTGAGTTCCACAACTCAGTCTCTAAAGGGAATCACACCAGAGTTCAAGCCCTGGTGGACCCAGTCATTTCTTCCAACCGCTACACAAATGACCAAAATTAAAACCAAAACACTCCCACATGGCCCTCATCTTCTTCCATATAGTCAATTATGTTCACCTCTGACTGGAGTTTTCCATTTGGGGCGCAGCCTAAGACAATGTCCAAATTAAGCTCGCTTGCCCCTTATTGGCCTGAAGTCAGGGTGGCCTGGACATCCTTCCTGTAAACCAGAAGTGATCAAATAAGCCTGCCATTAATACTGCTCTGTTTCTCCCATTTGAGGACTACTAATTTCAGGAATATATTTTTTATGTGATTTGGAGTCATGCGAAAACCCAAGCACCTCTGCAGGGCTTTGAAGAACTCATTTGACCCAAAGAAAACCTATTCTCACTTGATGGAGGTCAGGAACCTCACAGAGGAAGGGGAGAGACTTCATCCACAATGACTGACTTTTTGCTATTATGGTTTTGGATGCACACATGAGATCATTCTATAGATCCATCAGGTGGTGAGAATCTATGCCACAGCCACACACAGGGCCAAGAGGCTAATTCAGACACATCCCTTTCCAAAGCAATTAAGCGAAGAGCCACAGTTGATGCCCATTCATTTCCATTTGAATATAGGATTTGGAAAGAAAACAGTTTTCTTCAGGCTTCACAAAGAGGTGGCCTGAGGCAAAGACCTTCCTGACATTCAGTGCAACACAACAATAAGTAAGCAAAAGGCCCCAAGCAGGGTTTCTCCACTGAGACTTTCCTGATCACCATGATATCCAAGTTTTCTGAGATGCTCGCCATTCTCTTCAGCTCCCCAGTACATGGCCATGTCACAGAGCTTGGAGGTGGTACATATCTTGGACACAAAACCATGAGCCTATTCTGGAGAGTGGCCAGAAGTCAGGAAGAAAACATCAACTTAGGAAGATAGCAGGTGTTGCCCATCGATAAGACAAGCTGCAGTCCATTCATAAATTGGCCAGAAATAATTAGGGGAAGATTTATACTAGACTGGACACATCCATTAATGCATTCTCTTTTCTAATGTCTATAACAACGGACATACTGGGATACACAGACAAAGAAACACTCACCTTGTCAAACAACATACTAGAAACTGTCCACTCCAAACCAAACAAACCGCCTTTCCAACCTATTCTCAGAACATGAGACAAAACCACAAATCCACACCCACTCCCACAATGGCACCTCCTTCCCCCAAGTAGGTCTGTGACTATCTGGAGTGTCCTCTGAATGGTGGGCCATACTATGATCCCCTGAAATGGCCTGTCCTCTCTCACATCTGGTTTCCTTTGCCAACTCTGTGAAGTTGTCAGGAAAAAGTGGTGAGCCACTGCCTGCTTTCTCAGGAAAGGTCCCACTTCAGAGCTTTCCTGGCTTTTGGCCATCCTCAAATCAGTAGTTACCAAGAAAGACTCACACTGTCCTTGGTAAATCCTAACAAGTGAGCCCACTGGGACTGGGACTGGGACTGCCCCTCGGTGCCTGGCTTCTTGGATACCAAGTTCAGAGAGTTCCATCACCAAGAAAATGAGGTTTGCCACTTTCTTTGGAACTGAATGAGGTCACTGCCTTGGCAACAACTTTGTCCTAACAGTTGCTTCCAAGGGTCCAATGAGATGGAGTCTGCCCCTACTTCCTGTGACAATTTCACAAGTTAGAATGGTATATCAACCATTGGCACCCAGGAACAGCTCTCCACACAGGCCTGGTTCGGTCCATTTTCTCTAAAATAAGAACAGAGAGGCTGATTCAGACACATCCCTCATCCAGACCAGGTTGTTTGCCATGGAAGATGAATTTTGCTCTCTCAGGTCCTACATACATACCTACAACTTCTCCAGGTATCATTTCTGCATGGACATTTGAGGTTCTCAGCAGGTGGAAAGTCCACTACTTTCCTGTATTGTAAGAACCACTCTGTCCCTGCTCTTCTGTAAAATGAGATTGAGGGAACAGTGTATGTTTAGGGATAGTAACAGTTTCATTTTGGGTTAGTAATCATTTCCTGCGATATTTACATGTATACAGAGGTGAAATATAAGTATGAAAACAGAAATCTCGGTATGATTTGAATCCCAGAAGGGCATTGGGCCCTTGATTGGGATACTTAGATTTGAATTATGTTCTGCAAAGATGTCTCAGATAACACGATAGACAATGGCATAGAACCTTTTACCTTGGATGATTCAATGTAGAAGAGAACATCCAATCAAAAAGGGATAGTCAGTAGGATTAGGAAGATATTCCGTAGGTTTAAAAAGAAGAGTGAATATAGGATTTGGAACAAAAGGTCTTTAGCAATAGGGTTTCGGTTAGAGAGTGAATGTAAATGTCAGGACATATGAAGAGTCACTCAGTATGATGAACTGGGGAAAATATGTAGCAACGCAGATATCAATAGAGGCATTACAAAATCAGGCAAAGTATAAAGTGAGTGACTGGATTAGACACTTTCAACAGGGTTGAGTTTGAATACGTAATCTTAGGAAGAAACAAATATGTAGTCACCAATTGAATGGACATTTGAGAGCAAAAGGCAACCTATACATGGATGTTTTTAGTAATCCATGTTCACTTTCCATTTAGGCTTTGATACAGTCATAAGTGTGACCTTTACATTTTTTTCCAGAATATTTCTGTGATAAAATGTATATGTAGATCAGGTGACATGAGTATTTCTTCCACCATTTCTCGGAGCAATATATTAAAGATGTAAAATTAGTATTAGGGGTACAAAGAGGTGTACCCTGTGTCTATAAATATAGAGATAAAGCATGAATAGACCATACTGTGAATAAATAATAAAACTTGTTCCAACTTTAAGTAATGGATTGAGCTGATATCTGAATATGTACAGGAAATCTTATATTGATATACAATCATTCATTCCAACCAGTAATACATCTAATGGTAATATTAGCGTTATGGTGTATCATGAAGAATGTGTGAGTTTTGCTTCAAAAGTGTTTTTGGAAATCGAAAATAATGTGTTTTGAAAAAAGTCTCATGAAAAAAACAGTCAAGAAACCTGGAGGAATACATGTGTTCTGACGCACGAAGTGATTAAAAGTGAAGCAAATGCCTATCAATTTGTGAATTTGTGAATAAGATATATATCCTACGATGTGCAACATCTGTAGGCTAAAACACTGTACCTCAGATGATTGAATGTAAAAGAGAACATCCAGTCAAAAAGTGGTAGTCAGGAGGATTAGGAAGTTAGTAAGTTTAGGAAGAAGAGTGAGTCTAGGAGTTGGACCAAGACTTTTTTAGTAATAGGATTTTCGTTAGAGAGTGAATGTAAATGTCAGCAAATCTGAAGAATCAGTCACTATGATGAACTGGGCAAAATATGTAGAAAAATAGATATCAATAGTGACATTAGGAAATCAGGTAAAGTATAAAGTGAGTGATAGGTTTAGACATTTTCAACAGGGTTGAGATTGAATATATAATCTTAAGATGAAACAGATATGTACTCACCAATAGAATTGACATTTGAGAGCCTTAGGCATCCTGGACATGGATGTTATTAGTAATTCATACTCACATTCAAATTAGGAGTTGGTACAGACATAAGTGTGATCTTTGCATTTTTTTCCAAAATATTACTGTGATAAAATATATATGTAGTTCTGGTGACATGAGTATTTCTTCTACCATTAAGGGGAGCTATATTTTGAAAACTCATTAAATAGTATTGGGGATAAAAATAGGTGTACGCTTTTTCTATGAATATAGAGATAATGCATGAATAGTCCATACTGTGAATAAATAATATAACTGGTATCAAACTTAGAAATTGGAATAAATTGATATCTGAAAATATACAGGAAATCTTACATTGATATACAATCATTCATTCCATCCAATTATACATCTAATGGTAATGTAAGTGTTATGGTTTATCATAAAGAGAGTGTGAGTTTTGCTTCAAAAAGATTATGGAAATCAAAAATAATGCGTTAGGAAGAACTATCATAAAAAAACCAGTCAAAAAAAAAGGAGGAATACGTGTGATCTTAAGCAGGAAGTGATAGAAAGTGTACCAAATGCATTTAAATTTGTGAAATGTGGATGAAATCTATTTTCTAAGATGTCCATAAACTGAAGAAATAGTAATGTACCAGTGTTGAATAAAAATGAACATCAAAATGCAGAACATTTCCCATAGGAATCTACTTGTATTGATGTTAACCTGGGTCAGTTACTGTAGAAATATAAGGATTTGTATGCACCCTTCACTGAAGTGAGTTTTCAGTACTAGAAAACAAATATGTATTTGAGGTGGATGAATATATCTGAAAATAATCTTGTGAAAAGTTGATTATAAAACCACATACATGAACATGAATGAATTTAGGGAGTGTATAATAAGAGTCATATATTTCATATTTTGAAAAATCTAGAGGGTGTAGATTTTTCACAAAACACATACAGAGATATAAAAAAGTAGCAATATATATGACAATCGAAATTCATCATGAAATACATATCATACACAGATCCAAAAATATTTATTTAACTGAATATGGATTTATGTATAATGTTGTTCAACTAGGAAGCTCACCCATAGGTTGAATTTTCAGTTCCAACAGCGTTTAGGAGGAGTGATCTCTTCTCACAATTTGTATCTGCCACGTCAGCCACCTCACAAGAATGTACGTGTGGTACCAGGCAGGATTCTATATGTGCATATAAAAATACATGTGCTGAATAGGCAACAGATAAGGGGAGACAGGAATTCACATAATTGATACCTTTCAAAACACATGAAGAACTATTTCAATTAATAATTGACCAGATTTATAACACCTACACTTTATCATGCAAAAGGCAAGTCCAACTATACACCATGCCTCCTCTGAACTGCTTGTATTTCTATTCTGTTTGGGTTATTTTTCTCCATCATATTAGGATTAGTAGTCAGAGTCTAGTAGGTTGTGGGTTAGTGTCAGGGTTTCAGTAATTCGAATGGAAAATAGGAAAATGAATCCATTGTGTATGAAATATGTGCTACAAAAAATCTTCCCACTCTCATTCAGAACAATGCCTTGACATTACCTTCACCCCAAGTAAGACACAATTAGAGGAGAAGAATTAGTAAATCTGTGAATACATATCTGGAATGGAGAATGCTCAGGAGACCACAACCTTGGGGGTTGTAAAGGAGTTTTCAAAAGTAAGCGACAGGATGAACACTCCACAATCATGCAACTCTGCTGGCCTAAATACTTCTTGAGAAACTGCCTCTGAGGTTGGGCACTTGAACTACATGTTGTTCTCAGGAGATTTACTGTCCTTTGTAGTGATACCATCAAAGATGGGTCTGCATTTATGTGACCTGGAGGACTTGGTTTCTTATTCTCCAAAGAACATGAGCCAGCAGTGCTGTATTCTCTCTTTGTAGGTAATCTGTGGCCACTGAGAGCTAAGTGTCTCTTCGTATTGACTGTGAAGCCAATTGGTCATCCTACAATTGTCGTGGTGTTTCTTGGTTCTGCACTGGGGTTTTTGTACTTGCTTCATGAAATACAAGGAGTTCAACTGGGACACAGAGCAGGAGGGAGTTCTGTCATGTGTGGAGGGTTAGGGTCTTCAGGAGAATTCACCAACCAGGCTTCTACCCCACATAGCTTGCCCCCTTGTCCATAACAAACTGATTCTGAACATTGCCCTGAAACCTCTCCATATAAAAAGATGCCTTTACATATAAGGGTCTGCTGGCTGCACCATGTCAGCCAAAAGCCACTCGGAAGTCAATGGCAGATCCACATGGCCCCACCTCAGATGTTTTATCATACACCTGCACACCACAACTCTGGGCCCACTTCTCCTCAGCAGGCTCCAACTTACTGGCATCTCTGTTCTACACAATTTTCATGAAACAGAGTCAGTCAAGGCACTGTCTGGTACATTCATGATCAGCAAGAAGACATCCAATGTTTCTCCAGTGACACTTGGTCATGGGAATTTCAAAAATTTCATGGTATTTATTAAGCCATGTTTCAAGGATGAAGTTTGTGGCACTGTGGGTTTCAATTCATTCAGGAACCATTAAATGTTGAGGAAGCTCATTTCAATGAAAGCTTTACAGAACTCTCACAGGTAAGGCTTCCCAAAGAGTGGCCAAAGACACATATATTTCAAATGTTTAAAAATCTGGACAGTGTATATATATATATATATATATATATATATATATATATATATATACACACACACACACACACACACACACACACATACACAGAGACATTAAAAACTAGCAATATATATACCAATCAAAATTCATCGTGAAATATATATCATCCACGTATCCAAAAATATTCATTTTACTGAACATGGATTTATGTATAAAGTTGTTCAACTAGGAAGCCCACCCATAAGTTGAATTTTCAGTTTCAACAGCGTTTAGGAGGAGTGATCTCTTCTCACAATTTGTATCTGACATGTCAGCCACCTCACAAGAAAGTACGTATGATACAAGATACGATTTTATATGTGCATATAAAAATACATGTACTGAATAGGATACAGAGAAATGGGGGAGAAAGGAATTCACATATTTGATAAATTTAAAAACACATGGAGAACTCTTTAAACAAAAAATTGACTAGATTTATAACTCCTACGCTATATAATGGAAAAGGCAAGTCCAAATGTACACCATGCCTCCTCTGATTTTCTTGTATTTCTATTCTGTTTGGGTTATTATTCTCCATCATGTCAGGAATAGTAGTCAGAGCCTAGTAGGGTATGGTATAGTGTCAGGGATTGAGTATTTTGAATGAAAAATTGGAAAATGAATCCAATGTGTATACAAATATGTGCTACACAAAAATCTTCCCACTCTCATCCAGAACAATGCCTTGACATTACCTTCGCACCAAATACGACATTTAGAGGAGATGAGTTAGAAAATCTGTGAATACATATCAGGAATTGAATATGCTCAGGAGTTCACAAACTTGGAGGTGGAAGAGGAGTTTCCAAAAGTAAGTGACATGGTAAACACTCCACAAACATGAAGCTCTGCTGGCCTAAAGACTTCTGGAGAAAATGCCTCTGAGATTGGGCACTTGAAATATAAGTGGTTGTCAGGAGCTTTAGCTTCCTTTGTAGTAAGACCATCAAAGATGTGTCTTCATCTATGTGACGTGGAGGACATGGTATCTTATTTTCCAATGAACACGAGGCTGCAGTGCTGAAATCTCTCTTTGTAGGTCAACTGTGGCCACTGGGTTCAAAGTGTCTCCTCGTGTGGACTGTGAACCCATTTGCTCACCCTCCAATTTTTGTGGTTTTTCTTGATGCTGCACTGGGAGTTCGGTATTTGCTTCACAAAATACAAGGAGTTCAACTGAGACACAGTGCTGGAGGGCGTTCTGTCACGTGTGGTGGGACAGGGCCTGTAGGATTATGCACCAACCAGGCTTCTGTCGAACATAGTTTGCCCCCTTGACCAAAGCATCCTGATTCTGAACATTGCCCTGAAACCTATCCATACAACATGATGCCTTTACATATAAGGGTCTGCTGACTGCACAATGTCAGTCAGAAGCCATTTGGATGCCAATGGTAGATCCACATGAAACCACCACAGCTGTTTTATCTCACACCTGCCCACCTTTGCTCTAGGCCCACTATTCAGCAGGCTCCAACCAACTGGCATCTCGGATCTACACCATTTTTGTGAAACCCAGTCAATCAAGGCAGTATCTGGCACACTCATGATCAGCAACAGGATATCGAGTGGTTCTCCAGTGCCACCTCGTCATGGGAATTTCAAAAATTTTATGGTATATATGGAGCCATTTTTCAAGAATGAAGTTGGAGGCACTGAGTGTTTCAATTATTTCAATAACCATTAAATGGTGAGGAAGCTAATTTCAATGAAATCTCTGGAGGACTCTCACAGTCAAGGCTTCCAAAAGAGTGGCCAAAATGTCACATGAAGCCAGACACATTGAGTTCTACAATGTGAAGTCCATGTGTGTTTTGACTCTCAACTATGGCTGTCAAATCTTTCACAATAAAATCATGTGATATCCTGGCTGAGATTCCCAGTGCTCTGTGGAAAGCCAAAAAGGGCCTAGATCTCAGTTTCCAAGGGGGAATCTTATGCGTGGCCTCCTAATATGCCAACACAATTCATGGCAATACTTCTTTGAGGTCAATTCCAGAACTCAGTCTATATGGGGAATCACACCAGAGTTCAAGCCCAGGTGGACCCAGTCATCTTTTCCTACCACCACACAAATGACCACAATTAAAACCAAAAAATTTCCACATTGCCCTCATCTTATTATATATAGACACTCATCATAAAACCTGGCTGGAGGTTTCCATGAGGGGTGCAGCCCAAGGCAGTGTACAAAATAAGCTCCCGTGCGCCTCATTTGCCTAATGTCATGGTGGCCTGGACATGCTTCCTGTGAACCAGGAGTGATCAAATAGGCCTGCCATTAATACTGCTCCGCTTCTCCAATTTGAGGCCTACTGACTGTGCATTTTAGATTATTTATGTGAATTAATGTCATGAGAAAACCCAAGCAACTATGAGCTAGCCTCTGTAGGATTTAAAGAATTCACTTGACCCAAAGGATCTCTATTCTCACTTAATTGAGATCAGGAACCTTACAGAGGAAGTCAAGAGACTCTATCCACAATGACTGTTCTTTTAGCCATTTTGGTTTTGGATGCACACATAGCAGGAGTTTGCCCTCCATAAGGCAAGCGGCAGTCCATTCCTAAATTTGGTAGAATGAATGCTGGGGAGCTTTCTCATAGACAGGACACATCCACTGATGCATTATCTTTTCTAATGTCTACAACCACGGACAGTGAATTACAGACATAGAAACACTCACATTGTCAAAAGACTTACTAGAAATAGTTCACTCCAAACCAAACAAACCGCCTTTCCTACCTATTCTCAGAACATGAGACAAAACCCCAAACTCATACCCAAACCCACAAAGGCACCTCCTTCCCACAAGTAGGTCTGTGACTATCCGGAGTGTCTTCTTACTGGAGGGCCATACAATGTTCCTCCAAAATAGCCTGTCCTGTCTCAGATCTTGTGTCTTTGGCCAACTCTCTGAAGTTGTCAGGAGTCAGCACTGAGGCACTACCTTCTTTCTCAGGAAAGGCACCTCTTCAGAGCTTTTCTGCCATTTCGACATCCTAACATCAGTAGTTAGCAAGAAAGAATGACCCTGTCCTCGGGAAATCCAAAAAGTGAGAACACTGGGACTGGGACTAAAACTGGCACTGTTTAACTGGCTTCCTGGATCCCAAGATCAGAGAGTTCCATCACAAAGGAAGTGAGGTGAGGTCACTTCCTTCAGGAACAGAATGAGTTCACTGCCTTGGCAACCATTTTGTCTTAACAGTTGCTTCCAAGGGTCCCATGAGATGGAAGCTGCCCCTGGTTCCTGTGACACATTCACAAGTTAGAATGGTATATCAACCATAGGCACCTGGGAACAACTCTCCACACAGGTCTCATTTGGTCCATCTTCTCTACATTAAGAATAGAGAGGCTGATTCAGACACAACCCTTCATCCTGACCAGGTTGTTCGCCATGGAAGATGACTTTTGCTCAATCAGGTCCTTCAAAGCTGCCTACATCTTCTTCAGGGATCATTTTTGCATGGATCTTTGAGGTTCTCAGCAGGTGGAAGATCCCCTACATTCCTGGATTGTAAGACCAACCCTGTCCGTGCTCTTCTGTAAAGTTAGATTGAGGTAACAATGTATGGTTAGGGTTGATAACATGTTCGATTTGGGTTAGGAATCAGTCTGCTGCATGAATAATGGTATTGGGGGATGCCACCGAGGACTCGAGAAATCGAGGAACAATTGTCTCCTCGACTCAGTGATTTTTTGTTTCAGATTCGGTATTGCCAGCCCATAGGATTTTGCCTGCTACGCAGTCCTGGTCTCAGTTTTGGACGTCCATTGCCTGTCTTTATTGTCTTGTCTTGTCTGTGTTGTGTGTTGTTGCATTCACTGTTTGTGTAACTTTCAATATGGGACAGAGCACTTCAATGTCTCTGTCCCTGACCCTTGATCACTGGACCAAAGTTCGCTTAAGGGCTCAGAATCTTTCTTTTTTCTGTAAAACTGCAGACTTGCCAGAGTGTCTGTGCCTCAGAATGTTTCACCTTTCAAGTCGGATTGCCCCTAGAAGCATCTTTATACTTCCCACTAATTTAAAAAGTCAGAGATATTGTCTTTCAGCTGCGCACACATAGCCATCCTGATCAACAGCCATGTATCTTAACTTTGCAGGACCTCTGCAAGTCTCCTCTTCCATGGGTGAAGCCTTTCCTTGTCCCTTTCCCTGCTGGTACTGCTTCCCCCATGATCTCTCAAACCCTCTGCTCCTCCTCCTCCACCACCCTCTGTTCTCCCTGAGTCACAAGATTTGACTCTACTGGACTCTCATCCCCCTCCTCATACCCTGCCCTCATCCCCCAACCACCAACCCCCTCTAAGTGATTCCCCTGCAGCTGACTCAGCCTCTCCGCCATTGGAGGAAGCTAAGCTGGCCCTGCGCCCTCCAGATAACTCCCCCACAGCACACACAGCCCCACATCCCCAGGAGGAAGCTGGCCCGGCTGAGGGAACTCGCTGGCTTCGAATGATTGAAAACCCTGGAACTCCCGTTATGCTCCCCCTATGTCCCTATGGACCATTGATTGACGAAGGCCATGGGGGGAAAATGCAAGCTGACAAATATTGGTCTTTCTTCTCTTCAGACCTATATAACTGGAAAAATCACAATCCCTTTTTTTCCGAGGACCCCACCCGGCTCACAGGTCTGGTTGAGTCATTGATGTTTTCACACCTGAATACTTGGGATGACTGTCAACAATTCCTAGACACTCTCTTTATGACAGAGGAACAAAAGAGAATTCTCCTGGAAGCTAGAAAAAAAAATCCTCGGGCCAGATTGGAGACCAACACATCTTCCCAACTTAATCAAAGCTGGTTTTCCCTTGAAACAACCCAAATGGGACACCAACACCTTTGAAGTTAGAATGCATCTGTCCACTTATGGCCAGGTTCTAATAGTGGGCATCTGAGTGTCCGCTAGGCAACCAACTAATTTGGCCAAGGTAAGAGAGATTATTCAAAGGCCTGATGAATCTCCCTCTATGTTTCTAGAGAGAATTAGGGAGGCATATAGGAGATATACTCCTTTCGATGCTCAGGCAGAGGATCAAAAGACATCTGTCAGGATGGCCTCTATTGGGCAAGCTGCCCTGGATATTAAAAGAAAGTTACAATGCTTAGATGGATTACAAGATATGACTTTGAGAGACTTAGTCACAGAAGACAAGAAAGTATACCTTAAGAGAGAAACTGAGGAAGACAAGGGAGCAAAGGGAGGATAAAAGAAACAAAAGACAGACTAAGGTGTTGACTAAGGTCCTGGTCACAACAACAGAAGGGCCAGAAACTAAGAAACAGGGAGACAGGAATGGATACCTGGTCCCATGCCAGAGGCCATCCCTGGCCTCAGAACAATGTGCCTACTGTAAAAAAAAAAAGGACACTGGGCCAAAGAGTGCCGTAGAAAGAGAAAGCCACGCCAGTCAGCCATTCTGACTATGGAGGATGACAAAGAAAGTCGCGGTTCAGATCCCCTCCCTGAGTTCAGGGCAACTTTTGAAGTGGAGGGGACCCCAGTAAACTTTGAAGTGGATACAGGGGCAATATACTCACCCCTAAGACCACTTTGGGCCCTCTATCAAATAAAAGGTCTCTAGTTCAAGGGGCTAATGGCAGTAAATATCTGGCTTGGACAACTAAGAGGATCATGGACCTGAAGAAAGGAAAAATAGATCACTCCTTCCTAGTAATCCCAGAATGCCGGGCCCCATTGATGGGCAGAGATCTGCTCACCAAGCTCCGGGCCAAAATAACTTTTCACCCTGAAGGCCCCCAAGTGGAATTTCTAAATCTTTCAGTAAAAACTCCTATAATCACAGCTCTAACTATGTCAGTAGAAAATGCACATCAACTCACTCACCTTGGTTAAAAGAAACTGCAGGTATTTCTGAAGTATCAAGAACAGAGTTTTCCACTAACTGACTCACAGCAAAAAGAAATAGCTGAATGGGTAAAAAAAGCCTGTCAAGTCCATCAAATGGTTAATGCTTACCCTTCCAAGCTTCCTGCAGGAAAGCACCTATGAGGATCCAGACAAGGACAATTCTGGGAAGTTGACTTTACTAAAATTAAGCCAGCAAGGTATGGACATAAATATCTCCTAGTCTTTGTAGATACATTTTTAGGATGGATTGAATCTTTCCCCCCTAAAAAAGAAAAGAAAAAATAAAAGAAACAGCACAAAAGGTGGTCCAGAAGATCCTGGAAGATATTTTTCAAAGACACGGCCTGCCTAAGGTAATACCGTCTGATAATGCACCGGCGTTCGTGGCTCAGGTAAGTCAGGGGTTAGCCAGGAACCTGGGGATTAATTGGAAGTTATATTGTGCTAACAGACCCCAGAGTTCAGGACAGGTAGAAAGAATGAATAGAAGCATTAAAGAGGCCTTAATGAAATTAAGCTTAGAGACCAGCATAAAAGATTGGACTATGCTCCTGCCATATACAATGTTTCATGCAAGAAATACTCCCTCTGTTTTTTTGAGTAACCTCATCCCCTGTGAAATTCTCTAGGGTGCCTCTCCTCCAGTAAGTGACCTAAGCCCAACTGTAAGACCTAACGATCCCTTCCACACCCCCTTGCTTGACAGACTTAAACTCTTGAAAGAACTCAGTGATACCTGTGGAAACAGCTGGCCACTGCCTACCAAACTGGGGAAAAGGGGACTCCACATCGATATCAAGTAAGAGACTTCATCTACGTAAGACGATATCAGGTGTCATCCCTGGAACCCTGCTGGAAAGGACAATACCAGGTGCTACTTATAACATCTACAGTGGTAAAGATAGACAGAATCACTTCCTGGATCCATGCCTCTCATCTCAAGCTTGCGCCCTGTCCACACTCTGGCTAGAAACTGGAAAAGACTGGTAACACTTTCAAATTGCATATTCACCATGTGGATAAGGCTATAGAATCTCCCCTTGGCAACAAGTAGTCCTAACCCTCATCAGCCCGTGCAGCAGCGATGGCTGATCACAAATTCTACTGGAAATGATGAATAATCTATCTTGCATACAGCCCCCTTAGGTACCTGGTGACCATCACTTTACCCAGACATTTGTCAGCTGGCTATAGGTCTTTCCTATTGGGATATTCCTGATGAAGAGGATTCCACTAAAATTCCATTAAATCCCTTCCGTACCATAGATAATGGAAACAAACATTATGGATGTAGGGACACACGAGCCAGATGCAGGTTGGCTAGCCTAGATTACTATGTTTGCCCGACCGACCATCAAAGCCACAAACAGCCATGAGTGTGTGGGGGGAAAGCCGACTTCTTCTGTAAGTAATGGGGATGTGAGCATACAGGGGCTGCCTGATGGAACCCAAACTCCTCATCAAATTCAGTGCACAGCATTGGCCATATTACGAATTAGATAACAAAAACCAATGGCTCCCAGAGGGGTCTCTAGATCCTCAAATTCTGCATGACCTTTTTAACATCTGCAAGTGCTCAAAAGGGTGAAAGGAGATTCCCCTATGTGGAGGCCTTTTCCCTCCTTCACTCACATCCTGAACTCTGCTTATCCAATAGATCCTCACCTTCAGCCTTCTGCTCCAGAGTCTCTGCTGTCACTCCCACTTCAGAAACCTGATTTCTTCCCTCCAATTAATAGATCAAAAACCCAAACCTTCACTGGTTCTCAGACCATTGCCCCCTTGCTGAGTTAGCAGCTACTGAAGTACCCCTCCACCCACTCACTCCTCTCTTCTCCTGTCAGTGCCCACACCGGGTCCCACCAGGTCCTCTTTTCAGCTAACCCAAAGCTCAAACCAGCTGAGGAGAGTCCTCAGACCCCTATTCAAGATGTAATAAAAATGGCCTTTAAAGTTGCTTTGTCATCACTGAAAACAGTTTACTAAGAATTTAAAGTCCATCACATGCGTTTTGGGATACTCACTCCCGTCTTCCCCTCTGCTCTACCTGTTCTACTGCTCAAGTTTTTGTTGCTAGGAAAATCCCAAACCATTTCTCAAATTATTCTTTTACATCCCTCCTTCCTCATTCTCAGATCCTCGGAGCTGCTCTCAGCCCCACCTTCCCTGTCTTCCCCTTCTGTACCAGGCCCACTGAAAAGTCTTAACTGATCTTCTCCAGAAGTCTTCACCATGGCTGAGTTTTGGACTTTCATGAAAAGAGTCCCTGTAAAAGAGTTCAATGTAGTTAAACTTCCTCTTTTCATATTGCCCTGTTCTACTTGGCCACTGGCTAAAAAAATCAGCAATCCTTAGCTAGACACCCTCTTTCTAGTTTTTCACAAAAATATGTGAAAAAAGCCTTGGGCCTTGACCTGGGGCTTCAAAGAGATGGCTACATTTCTAAGTTAAAGAAGTTAGCAACTGGGCTCTGTGGTAACAGCTGGCAGGGGGAAAATAAGAAAGGGAAGAAAAAGCTCTTACCTTCCCAGGTGTCCTTGAAAAGTTAACTTGCCCAGAACTGAGGAAAAAAACAGAAACAAAAACTGCTTTTTTCAACTTCTGCAGACTGTGAACTTCTGAGCCCCTTCCCTTAAATGTTGGGTACAAAATTCTGAAACTACCTCAACTTGGGTTTCAGAGGATTACTTGATTACAACAGAATCAATGCCCTCTGAATCCGGTTGCAACCAAATAGGACAGTTTCCCTGTCTTCACTGCTATCTTAGGTGCCTTGCCTTGTCTGTCCCTACTACAGCATAATTCTATATACTTAAACATTGCTTATGTTTTCATGAAATGGTCAACAGATGTGATTAATTGTGTAATGGTGCAGATGTTTCCCAGAGTGCTGTATCACGACACAGGTTCATTTGAAGATCAAATAGGGGGGCATACAACCCTGTTCCACTGAAAATATATATCCCTCCCTTTAGCCATCCTATTAGGAATAGGAATTGCTGCACTGGTGGGCACGGGAACTACTGCCTTTGTCCATGGGACTCAACAAATGACAAAAAATATGACAGCAATAGACCAAAACGAAGATATTAGAAACCTCCATCAGAGCTTTGCATGAATCTTTAACCTCTCTCTCTGAAGTTGTTTTTCAGAACACTCGATGGTTGGACCTGCTCTTCATGAGAGAAGGGGGCCTTTGTGCTCCATTGAGGGAAGAATGTTGTTTGTATGCCGAGCATACTGGAGTTGTAATAAAATGTATGAGTAAATTAAAAAGACGTCTAGAAGAGCATCAACGATAGAGAGAGGCCCAAAAAGGGTGGTTTGAGTCTTGGTTCACAGAGTCCCCCTGGTTAACTACGTTTTTATCAACCCTGGCCGGTCCAAAAATAATCCTCATATTATTGCTAACTATAAAACCCTGTTTTCTCAACCGTGTAATTTCTTTTCTCCAGGCTCAAATTGGACGAGTTAAACTTAAGGTAATACCCCACTAGCAGACATAGAATGTGACACCCCCAATGATCATTTTTATGATTAAAAGTAGCCAGAAGAAGAATTGGGGAATAAAAGGTTAATAAAATAGGTACTTGTCACTTCCTGTTTTTCTGTATGCTTAACAAAACACTGTTGAAATCTTGAGAGATACTTGCAAATCTTGTTCCCAGTATGTGCTGTCCCCAACTGCCCAACTGCAGAATGTGCTCCCTGACCTAGCTCCACGCAAATCGCCCACTCGCCTTGATCCATCAATAAACTTCCCTCCCTGCCCTCTCCAGGTAAAGTATATAAGCTCTACTTAAGCTATTCTCAGGGCTGTCTGCTCTATTCAAGTGAGCTCTGAGCACCAGCATGCTGGACAGTCAATAAACTTTGGCTGTTGCATGAGATAGTCTATTGGTGGTCTCCTCCTGCAAAGCTCGCCTGACATTTACTAGGATGATTGAATGTAGAAGAGAACATCCAGTCAAATAGGGATAGTTGATAGAATTAGGAAGATGGTCAGTACGTTTAGGAAGAAGTGTGAGTATAGGATTTGGAACAAAAGTTCTTTAGCTATAGGGTTTCGATTAGAGAGTGAATGTTAATGTCTGCACAGGTGAAGAGTCGGTCACAATGATGAAGGGGGGAAAATATGTAGGAAAGCAGATATAAATAGAGATATTAGAAAATCAGGCAAAGTATAAAGTGAGTGATAGGATTATACATTTTGAACAGGGTTGAGTTTGAATATATAATCTTAGGAAAAAACCAATATGTAGTCAACAATCGGATTGATATTTGAGAGCATTAGGCAAATTTCAGGTGGATGAATATTTCTGAGAATAATCTTGTGAATAGTTGATTATAAATCCACATACATGATCATGAACATATTTAGGGAGTGTAGATAAGACAAATATATTTCATATTTTGAAAAATCTGGAGAGTACACAAGACAAAAAAAGTAGCAATGTGTATGTCAATCAAAATTCATCATAAAATATATATCATCCACAGATCTAAAAATATTCATTTTACTGAACATGGATTTATGTAAAATGTTGTTCAACTAGGAATCTCACCCATAGTTTGAATATTCAGTACCAACAGGGTTAAGTAGGAGTGATCTCGTCTCACAATTTGTATCTGCCAAGTCCACCAAATCACAAGAATGTACATGTGGTACCAAGTAGGATTCTATATGTGCATACAAAAATACACATGCTGAATAGGCTACAGAAAAAGGGAGACAGGAATTCACATATTTGTTAAATTTAAAAATACATGGAGAACTATTTCAACAATCAATTGACTAGATCTATAACTCCTGCTCTGTATCATGCAGAAGGCAAGCCCAACTATACAACATGCCTCCACTGAACTGCTTGTATATCTATTCTGTTTGGCTTATTTTTCTCCATCATATTAGGATTAGTAGTCAGAGTCTGGTAGGGTATGGGTTAGTGTCAGGGATTCAGTATTTTGAATGGAAAATAGGAAATTGAATCCAATGTGTATGCAAACATATGCTACAGAAAAATCTTCCGACTCTCATCCAGAACAATGCCTTGACATTACCTTCGCCTCAAGTAAGACACAATTAGAGGAGAAGAGTTAAAAAAATCTGTCAATACCTATATGGAATGGAAAATGCTCCAGATTTCACACCATTGGAGCTGGTAGAGGAGTTTCTAAATGTAATGGAGAGAGTAAACCCTCCACAAACATGGAGCTCTGCTGGTCTAAAGTTTTTTGAGAATTTGCCTTTGAGGTTGGGCACTTGAAATATATGTTGTTGTCAGGAGCTTTAGCTTACTTTGTACTGAGACCATCAAAGCTGGATTTGAATCTATGTGACCTGGATGACATGGTTACTTATTCTCCAATGTAATGAGGCAGCAGTGCTGAATTCTCTCTTTGTAGGTAAACTGTGGCCTCTAAGGGATAAGTGTCTCCCCGTGTCGACTGTGAAGCCATTTGGTCATCCTCTAATTTTCGTGGTGTTTTTGATGCTGCTCTGGGAGTTTGGTATTTGCTTCACAAAATACAACGAGTTCAAATGAGACACAGTACTGGAGAGAGTTCTGTCAGGTGTGGGGGGAAGGGTCTGCAGGAGAATGCACCAACCAGTTTTATCCCACGTAGCTTGCCCCCTTGACAATAGCAACATGATTCAGAACATTGCCCTGAAACCTCTCCATATAACAAGATGCCTTTACATATAAGGGTTTCCTGGCTGCACCATGTCAGTCACAAGCCATTTGGAATCCAATGGTAGATCCTCATGGCACTACCACCGATGTTTTATCAAACACCTGCCCGCCACTGCTCTGGGCCACTACTCAGCAGGATCCAACTTACTGGCATCTCTGTTATACACCATTTTCATGAAACCCAGTCAATCAAGGCACTGTCTGGTATTCTCATGATCAGCAACAGGGCATCCAAAAGTTTTCCAGTGCCACCTGGTCATGGAAATTTCAAAAATTTCATGGTTTTTATCTAGCCATTTTTCAAAGATGAAGTTGGAGGCACTCTGGGTTTCTATTCATTCAGGAATCATTAAATGTTGAGGAAGCTCATTTCAATGAAAGCTCTGGAAAACTCTCACAGGCAAGGCTTCCCAAAGAGTGCCCAAAAAGGTCACATGAAGCCAGGCCCATTGAGGTCTCAATGTGAGGCCCATGTGTGTTTTGACTCTCAACTCAGCCTTCCAAGTCTTTATAATAAATTCATGTTATATACGGGCTGAGATTCCCAGTGCTCTTTTGAAAGCCACCCTGGGCCTAGATCTCAGTTTCCAAGGACGACTCTCATGCGGGTCCTCCTAAAATCCCAACAAAATTCATGGCAATACTTCTCTGAGTTCAGTTCCACAACTCAGTATCTAAGGGGAATCAAACCAGAGTTCAAGCCTAGGTGGACCCAGTCATTTCTTCCAACCGAGACACAAATGACCAAAATTATAACCAAAACACTCCCACATGATACTAATCTTCTTCCATGTAGTCACTCATCATCACCTCTGGCTGAAGGTTTCCCTCAGGGGCGCATCCAAAGACAGTTTCCAAAATAAGCTTGCTTGCCCCTCATTTGCCTTAAGTCAGGATGTCCAGGACACCCTTCCTGTGAAACAGGAATGATCAAATAAGCATGCCTTTAATACTGCTCTGTTTCTCCAATTTGAGGCCTACTGACTTTCAGATATAGATTCTTTATGTGATTTGGAGTCATGCGAAACCCCAAGCACCTCTGCAGGGCTTGGAAGAACTCATTTGACCCAAAGAATCTCTATTTTCACTTGATGGAGGTCAGGAACCTAACAGAGGAAGGCATGTGACTTCATCCACAATGACTAAACTTTTGGCTATTTTGGTTTGGGATGCACACATGGGATCATTCTTTAGATCCATCAGGTGCTGAGAATCTAAGTCACAGCCACACACAAGGCCAAGAGGCTAATTCAGCCACATCCCTTTCCAAAGCAATTAAGCAAAAAACCACAGGTGATGCCCATTAATTTCCATTTCAAAACTATATTCTTCAGGCTTCACAAAGGGGTGGCCTGAGGCAAAGACCTTCCAGACATTCATTGCAACAGAAAAATAGTTAAGCAAAAGACCCAATCATGGTCTCTCCACTGAGACTTTCCTGGTCACACTGATATCCTACATTCAGGGCAACAGAACAATATGTAAGAAAAGGTGCAAAACATGGTCTCTACACTGAGACTTTCCTGGTCACACTTATATCTGAGTTTTCTGAGAATCTCGCTATTATCTTCAGCTATCCAGTACATGGCCGTGTCACAGAGCTTGGAGGTGGTACATATCTTAGAAACAAAACCATGAGCCAATTCTGGAGAGTGGCCAGAATTCAGGAAGAAAACAGGAACTTAGGAAGATAGCAGGTGTTGCCCATGGATAAGACAAGTTGCAGTCCATTCACTAATTGGCTAGTATGAATTATGGGAAGATTTATACTAGACTAGACATCCATTAATGCATTATCTTTTCTAATGTCTACAACAACGAACACAGTGGGATACACAGACATAGGAATACTAGTCTTGTCAAACGACTTACTAGAAACAGTCCACTCCAAACCAAACAAAGCGACTTTCCTACCTATTCTCAGAAGATGAGACAAAATAACAAACACACACCCACTGCCCACAAAGGCACCTCCTTCCCCCAAGTAGGTCTTTGAGTATCCAGAGAGTCCTCTGACTGGTGGGCTAAACTATGTTCCCCAAAATGGCCTGTCTTCTATCAGATCTGGTTTCCTTGGCCAACTCTCTGAAGTTGTCAGAAAAAATTGGTGAGCCACTACCATCTTTCTCAGGAAAGGTCCCTCTTCAGAGCTCTCCTGGCATTTGTGCTTCCTCACATCAGTAGGTACCAAGAAAGACTGACTCTATTCTTGTTAAATCCAACCAAGTGAGCCCCCTGAGACTGGGACAGGGACTCCTTCTGGGTGCCTGGCTTCTTGGATACCAAGTTCAGAGAGTTGCATCAACAAGGAAATGACGTATGTCACTTTCTTTGGAACTGAATGAGGTCACTGCCCTGGCAACCAGTTTATCCTAAAAGTTGCTTCCAAGGGTCCCATGAGATGGAGCTGGCCCCTACTTCCTGTGACACTTTAACAAGTTGGAATGGTATATCAACCATAAGAACCTGGGTAAAACTCTCCACCCAGGCCTGGTTTGGTCCATCTTCTCTACAATAAGAAGAGAGAGGCTGATTCAGACACATTCCTTCATTCTGACCAGGTTGTTTGCCATGGAAGATGACTTTTGCTCTCTCAGGTCTTTCATACCTGCCTAAAACTTCTCCAGGTATCATTTCTGCATGGACCTTTGAGATTCTCGGCAGGTAGAAGGTACCCTACTTTCCTGTACTGTAAGAACAACTTTGTCCCTGCTCTTCTGTAAAATGAGATTGAGGGAACAGTGTATGTTTCGGGTTAATCACAGGTTCGATTTGGGTTATAAATCATTCTGTGCCATGAATAATGGTATTGGGAACCTACGATATGTACAAGAATATAGAGGTGAAATAAAAGTATGAAAACAGAAATCTAGGTATGATTTGAAGCCCAGAAAACCATTGGGCCCTTGACTGGTATACTTAGCTTTGAATTATGTTCTGCAAATATGTCTCAGATAATTTGATATACAATGGCATAGGACCTTGTACCTTGGATGATTGAATGTAGAAGAGAACATCCAGTCAAAAAGGGATAGTAGGTAGGATTAGGAAGATATTTGGTATGTTTAGGAAGAAGAGTGAGTATAGGATTTGCACCAAAAGTTCTTTCCCAATAGGGATTTGGTTAGAGAATGAATGTAAATGTCAGCACATATGAAGAGTCAGTAACTATAATGAGCTGGGGAATATATGTAGAAAAGCAGATATCAATAGAGACATTATGAAATCAGGCAAAGTATAAAATGAGTGATAGGATTAGACATTTTCTACAGGGTTGAGTTGCAGTATATAATCTTAGGAAGAAACAAATATGTAGTCACCAATAGGATTGACATTTGAGAGCATTAGGCAACCTGGACATGGATGTTTTAGTAATCCATGTACACTTTCCATTTCGGCTTTGGTACAATCATAAGTGTGACCTTTACATTTTTTGTTCAGAATATTACTGTGATAAAATGTATATGTAGATAAGGTCACATGAGTATTTCTACCACCATTTCTGGAAGCAATATATTGAAGACGTAATATTAGTATTGGGGGTACAAAGACGTGTACCCTGTGTCTATGAATATAGAGATAAATCATGAATTGACCATAAGTGAATAAATAATATAACTTGTTCCAACTTTAAATAATGGATTGAACTGATATCTGAGAAATTATAAGAAATCTTATATTGATATATAATCATTCATTCCAAACAGACATACATCTAATGGTAATATTAGTGTTTTGGTTTATCATGGAGAGTATGTGAGTTTTGCTTCAATAGTGATTATGATAATTGAAAATAATATGTTTGGAAAGAATTCTCATTTAAAGACCAGTCAAGACACCCTGACAATACACGTGTTCTGAAGCAAGAAGTGATTAAAGTTGCAACAAATGCCTATAAATTTGTGAACTTGTGGATGAAATGTAAATCCTATGTTGTGCAAACACTGAAGAAAAAGTAATGTACCAGTGTTGAATACAAATAAACGTCAAATTACATATCATGTCCCATAGGAATCTACTTGCATTGATGTTAGACTGGGTTAGTTACTGTAGAATTATTAGCATTTGTATGCACCATTCACTGAAGTTAGTTTTCAGTACTAGTAAACAAATATATATTTCAGGTAGATGAATATGTCTGAAAATAATCTTGTGAAAAGTTGATTATGAATCCACGTACATGAACATGAACAAATTTAGAGAGTGTATATAAGACACATATATTTTATATTTTGAAAAATCTGGAGAGTGTATTTATAGATACAAAAAAAACACATACAGACATTAAAAAGAAGCAATATATATGCCAATCAAAATTCATCATTAAATATATATCATCCACAGATGCAAAATATTTATTTTACTGAACATGAGCTAATGTATAATGTTGTTCTACTAGGAAGCTTGTAGGTTAAATTTTCAGTTCCAACAGCGTTTAAGAGTAGTAAACTCTTCTCACAACTTGTATCTGCCAAGTCAGCCACCTCACAAAAATGTACATGTGATACCAGGTAGGATTCTATATGTGCATATGAATATATATGGGTGAATAGGCTACAGAGAAAGGGGAACAAGAAGACACATATCTGTTAACTTTAAAAAAACATGGAGGACTATTTCAATTAAAAATTGACTAAATTTATAACTCCTACCTTATATAATGCAAAAGGCAAGTCCAAGTATACAACATGCCTCCTCTGAACTGCTTGTATTTCTATTGTGTTTGGGTTATTTTTCTCCTTTATATTAGGATGAGTAGTCTGACTCTAGTAGGTAGGTATTAGTGTCAGGGATTCAGTATTTCGAAAGGAAAATTGGAAAATGAATTTAATGTGTATGCAAATATGTGCTGCACAAATATCCTTCCACTCTCATCCAATGCAATGCCTTGTCAATACCTTCGCCCCAATTAAGACACAAAAAGAGGAAAAGAGTTAGAAAATCAGTGAATACATATCTGAAATGGAAATGCTCTGGAATTCACAACTTTGGAGGTGGTAGAGGAGTTTCCAAAAGTAAGGGACAGGGTAAACAATCCACAAACATGAAGCTCTGCTGGCCTAAAAACTTTTTGAGAAACTGCCTCTGAGTTTGGGCACTTGAAATATATGTTGTTGTCAGGAGATTTGACTTCCTTTGTAGTGAGACCATCAAAGCTGGGTCTGCATCTATGTGACCTGGAGGACATGTCTTCTTATTTTCCAATGAAGATGAGCAGCAGTGCTGAATTATCTCTTTGAAGGTAAACTGTGGCCACAGGGGACTAAGTGTCTCCCCGTGTTGACTGTGAAGCCATTTGGTCCTCGTCCACTTTTTGTGATGTTTTTGCTACTGAACTGGGAGTTTAGTATTTGCTTCATGACATACAAGGAGCTCAACTGGGACACAGTGCTCGAGGGAGTTCTGTCACGTGTGGTGGGCCACGGTCTGCAAGAGAATGCACCAATCATGCTTTTATTCCTCATAGCTTGCCCCATTGCCCCCTTGTCCATATCAACCTGATTCTGAACATTGCCCTGAAACCTCTCCATATAACAAGATGCCTTTACATATAAGAGTCTGCTGTCTGCACCATGTCAGTAACATGCCATTTGGAATAAAATGGTAGATCCTCATGGCCGTACCACTGAAGATTTATCACACACCTGTCCACCACTGCTCTTGGCCCACTACTCAGAAGGCTCCAACATACTGGAATCTCTGTTCTACACCATTTTCATGAAACCCAGTCATACAAGGATCTGTCTGGTATACTCATGTTCAGCAATAGGACATCCAAAGGTTCTCCAGTGCCACCTGGTCATGGGAATTTCAAAAATTTCATGGTATTTATCTAGCCATTTTTCAATGATGAAGTTGGAGGCACTGTGGGTTTCAATTCATTCAGTAACCATTAAATGTTGAGGAAGCTCAATTCAATGAAAGCTCTGGAGAACTCTCACAGGCAAGGCTTCCGAAAGAGTGTCCAAAAGGTCACATGAAGCCAGGCCCATTGAAGTCTACAATGTGTGGCCTATGTGTGTTTCAACTCTCAAATATGGCTGCCATGTCTTTAAGAATAAAATCATGTGATATCCTGGCTGAGATTCCCAGGGCTCTGTGGAAAGCCACCCTGGGCCTAGATGTCAGTTTCCAAGGGCGACTCTCATGCATGGCCTCCTAAAATCCAAATAAAATTCATGGCAATACTTCTCTGAGGTCAGTTTCACAACTCAGTCTCTAAGGGGAATCACACCAAATTTCAAGCCCACGTGGACCCAGTCATTTCTTCCAACCGCCAAACAAATGACCAAAATTAAAACCAAAACATTTCCACATGTCCCTCATCTTCTTCCATATAGTCACCTCTGGCTGGAGGTTTCCATTAGGGGTGCAAACAAAGACAGTGTCCAAAAAATGCTCCCTTGCCCCTCATTTGCCTAAAGTCAGGGTGTCCTTGACACCCTTCCTGTGAACCAGGAGTGATCAAATAAGCCTGCCGTAAATACTGCTGTGTTTCTCCAATTTGAGTCCTACTGACTTTCAGGTATAGATTCTATATGTGATTTGGAGTCATGCGAAAACCCAAGCCCCTCTGCAGGGCTTGGAAGAACTCATTTGACACAAAGAATCCATATTTTCACTTGATGGAGGTCAGGAACCTAACACAGGAAGGCAAGAGACTTCATCCACAATGACTGATTTTTTGTCACTATGGTTTTGAACGCACACATGGAATCATTCTTTAGATCCATCATGTGCTTAGAATCTAAATCACAGCCACAAACAAGGCTAAGAGGCTAATTCAGCCACATCCCTTTCGAAAGCAATAAAGCAAAGAGCCACAGGTGATGCCCATTCATTTCCATTTCAAAACTATATTCTTCAGGCTTCACAAAGGGGTGGCCGGAAGCAAAATCCTTCCAGATATTCAGTACAAGAGAACAGTACTAAAACAAAAAATCCAAAGAAGGGTCTCTCAACTGAGAGTTTCCTGGTCACACTGATATCTGAGTTTTCTGAGATGCTCGCCATTCTCTTCAGCTCTCCAGTACATGGCCATGTCAGAGAGCTTGGAGGTGGTACATATCTTGTACACAAAACCATGAGCCTATTCTGCAGAGTGGCCAGAATTTAGGAAGAAAACAGCAACTTAGGAAGATAGCAGGTGTTTCCCATTGATAAGACAAGCTGCAGTTCATTCATATATTGGTCAGGATGAATTATGGGAAGATTTATACTAGACAGGACACATCCATTAATGCATTTTCTTTTCTAATGTGTACAACACCAGACACAGTGGGATACACAGACAAAGAAACACTCGCCTTGTCAAACGACTTACTAGAACAGTCCACTCAAAACCAAAAAAAAAAAAAACAAAAAACGCCTTTCCTACCTATTCTCAGAACATGAGACAGAACCACAAACCCAAACCCACTCCCACAAAGGCACCTTCTTTCCCCAAGTAGGTCTGTGACAACCCGGAGTGTCACCAACACCCAGAGTGTCACCAACACCCGGAGTGTCACAAACACAGGGATGGTGACGTCAGCTCTCCAAGATGGTGGCCACTGGCTTCCTCTGTGGTCTGACCGGTGTGGAGAACAGAATTGGACCACTTCCTTCCCCCATCTCAAACCCAGAATTCAGCACTGAGCACAGTGATTGCACAGGTGGCAGGAGCCCACAAAATCCACACCGCTGTATATTTGCATTACTATCTCGTCATTTCCCAGCGCGTGCCGCATACTCTAGCCGCAGAGCGATTTGCTGAATAAGCAGCATGACCCTCGGTGCGGACAAATCACTCGCGTTGGAGCCCCCATAGCTGATCCTCATGAGATAGAAATACTTCAACTAGGTTTTGGAGCACCCCAATTTTGCTGGAAATTCCTAAAAAGATAGGTTTTAGCAGTTCTAACTCGTCATTCTCCCGCACAGTGACGCGGTACATGGGGGTGATGCACTTCCTTCGCCGCCATCATATGATCCCCCAGAGTTAGCTTTCAGTACTAGGAAACAAATATGTATTTCAGGTGGATGAATATTTCTGAGAATAATCTTTGAAAAGTTGATTATAAATCCACATACATGAATATGAATGAATTTAGGGAGTTTATAATAAGACAAATATATTTCATATTTTGAAAAATTTGGAGAGTGAATATATATATATATATATATATATATATATATATATATATATATACACATATATATGCACACACACACACACAAACACACAGAGACATTAGAAAGTAGCATTGCCCGCGCCCAGAACAGGCCCAGCGACGTGCCGGCATGATAGTCACGACACCCCAATTGGAGAAGGGGCAAAGCAGAGCCACCACCCACTCCCGCAAGGTAGGCAGACCTGCAACCGAATGCAGAAACAGGCCCAGCGGCCTGCCAGCGCGGCGGACACGTCAACCCATTTGGTTCTTTGAAAAAATAAATAAAACCGACAGAAACTTAGCCATGGTAATGAAGAAAAAAAGAGAGAGAACTCAAATTACTAGCATATGGGATGAAAGAGACAATATCACAAGAGATATTTCAGAAATACAGAAGATAATAAGAAAATATTTTGAATCTTTATACTCCAATAAAATAGAAGAGAGTGAAGGCATCGATAAATTTCTTAAGTCATTTGATGTGCCCAGATTGAGTCAGGAGGTTATAGACAACCTAAACAGACCGATATCAATTGAGGAAATAGAAGAAACCATCAAAACACTACCAAGTAAGAAAAGCCCAGGACCCGATGGGTATACAGCAGAGTTTTACACAACCTTTAAAGAGGAACTAATACCAATGCTTTTCAAGCTATTTCAGGAAATTGAAAAAGAAGGAGAACTTCCAAATTCATTCTATGAGGCCACCATCACCCTCATTCCTACACCAGAAAAAGACACTTAAAAGAAAGAAAACTACAGACCAATATCTCTAATGAACCTAGAGGCAAAAATCCTCAATTAAATTCTAGCAAATCAGATACAAAAGCATATCAAAAAAATTGTGTACATGATCAAGTAGGACTCATCGGTGGGATGCAAGGCTGGATCAATATAGGGAAATCAATAAATGTTATTCATCACATCAATAGACTTAAAAATAAGAACCATATGATCATCTCGATAGATGCAGAGAAAGCATTCGACAAAGTACAGCATACCTTTATGTTCAAAACTCTAGAAAAACTAGGGATAACAGGAACATACCTCAATATTGTAAAAGCAATCTCTGCTAAGCCTCAGGCTAGCATCATTCTGAATGGACAATAATTGAAGGCATTCCCCCTAAAATCTGGAACAAGAAAGGGATGCCCTCTTTCACCACTTCTGTTCAACATAGTTCGTGAAACACTGGCGAGAGCAATTAGACAGACAAAAAAATTAAAGCCATAAAAATAGGAAAAGAAGAACTTAAATTATCACTATTAGAGATGACATGATTCTATACCTAGCAGACCCAAAAGGGTCTACAAAGAAACTAATAGAGCTAATGAATGAATTCAGCAAAGTGGCAGGATATAAAATCAACACGCATAAATCAAAGGCATTCCTGTATATCAGCAGAAAATCCTCTGAATCGGAAATGAGGACAACAACTACATTCACAATATCCGAAAAAAAATAATTGGGAATCAGCCTAACAAAAGAGGTGCAAGTCTCATAAAATGAAAACTGCAGAACCCTAAAGAGAATAATAGAGGAAGATCTTAAAAGATGTAAAAAAGTACCCTGTTCATATATAGGCAGAACTAACATTATCAAAATGGCGATATTACCAAAAGTTCTCTATAGGTTTAATGCAATGCCAATCAAAATCCTAATGGCATTTCTTGTAGAAATAGAGAAAGCAATCATGAAATTCATATGGAAAAATAAAAGACCCAGAATAGCAAAAACAATGATAAGCAGGAAGTGTGAATCAGGCGATATAGCGATATCAGACTTCAAAGTATACTGCAGAGCAATAGAAACAAAAATAGCATAATACTGGTACCAAAACAGGCGGGTGGAACAATGGTACAGATTAGAGGACACAGAAACCAATCCACAAAACTTCAACTATCTCATATTTGATAAAGGGGCTAAAAGCATGCAATGGATGAAGGATAGCATCTTCAATAATTGGTGCTGGGAAAGCTGGAAATCCATATGCAACAAAATGAAACTGAATCCCTTTCTCTTGCCATGCACAAAAGTTAACTCAAAATGGATCAAGGACCTTGATAACAAATCAGAGACACGGCGACTGATAGAAGAAAAAGTTGGCTATGATCTACATACTGTGGGGTCGGGCTCCAAATTCCTCAATAGGACACCCATAGCACAAGAGTTAATAGCTAGAATCAACAAATGGGACTTACTCAAACTAAAAAGTTTTTTCTCAGCAAAAGAAACAATAAGAGAGGTAAATAGGGAGCCTACATCCTAAGAACAAATCTTTACTCCTCACACTTCAGATAGAGCCCTAATATCCAGAGTATACAAAGAACTCAAAAAATTAGTCAATAAGATAACAAATAACACAATCAACAAATGTGCCAAGGACCTGAACAGACACTGCTCAGAGGAGGACATACAATCAATCAACAAGTACATAAAAAAATGCTCACCATCTCCAGCAGTCAGAGAAATGTGAATCAAAACCACCCTAAGATACCATCTCACTCCAGTAAGATTGGCAGCCATTATGAAGTCAAACAACAACAAGTGCTGTCGAGGATATGGGGAAACAGGTAAACTTGTACATTGCTGGTGGGACTGCAAATTGGTGCAGCCAAATGGGAAAGCAGTATGGAGATTTCTTGGAAAGCTGGCAATGGAACCACCATTTGACCCAGATATTCCCCTTCTCGGTCTAAAACCTAAAGACCTAAAAAGAGCATGCTACAGGGACACTGCTACATCGATGTTCAGAGCAGCACAATTCACAATAGCAAGACTGTGGAACCAAGCTATATGCCCTTCAATGGAAGAATGAATAAAAATAATGTGGCATTTATACACAATGGAGTATTACTCTGCATTTAAAAATGACAAAATCTTAGAATTTGCAGGGAAATGGATGGCATTAGAGCAGATTATGCTAAGTGAACCTAGCCAATCCCTAAAAAACAAATGCCAAATGTCTTCTTTGATATAAGGAGAGTAACTAAGAACAGAGTAGTGACGAAGAGCATGAGAAGAAGATTAACACTAAACAGGGATGAGAGGTGGAAGGGAAAGGGAGAGAGAAGGGAAATTGCATGGAAATGGGAGGAGAGCCTCAGGGTTATACAAAATTTTATACAAAAGGAAGTGCGGGAAAAGGGAAAAATAATACAAGGGGGAGAAATTTATTACTGTAGAGTGGGTAGAGAGAGAAGAGGGGAGGAGAGGGGAGGGGAGGGGGGATAGTAGAGGATAGGAAAGGCAGCAGAATAGAACAGACACTAGTATGGCTATATGTGAATCAATGGATGTGTAACTGATGTGATTCTGCAATCTGTATACGGGGTAAAAATGGGAGTTCATAACCCACTTGAATCAAAATGCGATATATGATATATCAAGAACTATGTAATGTTTTTAACAACCATAAATAAAAATTAAAAAAAAAGAATACTAACTTTGGTGAATGATGCACGCGAATCCTAATATTTCTACAGTAACTGACCCAGTTTAATATCAATGCAAGTAGATTCCTATGGGACATGATGTGTATTTTGACGTTCATTTTTACTCAACACTGGTACATTAATATTTCATGAGTTTATGCACATCATTGGATATATATTTCATCCACAAATTAGCAAACTTATAGGCATTTGTTTTACTTTCAATCACTTCCTGCTTCACAACATATGTATTCCTCCAGGTTTCCTGACTGGTCTTTTTATGAGACTTCTTTCCAAACACATTATTTTCGATTTCCATAATCACTTTTGAAGCAAAACTCACACACTCTTCATGATAAACCAAAACACTAATTTTACAATTAGATGTATAATTGGTTGGAATGAATGATTGTATATCAATATAAGATTTCCTGTAATTTTTCAGATATCAGTTAAATCCATTATTTAAAATTGGAACAAGTTATATTGTTTATTCACAGTATGGTCTATTCATGCTTTATCTCTATATTCATAGACACACGGTGCACCTCTTTGTAACCCCAATACTAATTTTACGTCTTTAATATATTGCTCCCAGAAATGGTGGAAGAAATACTCATGTCACCTGATCTACATATACATTTTATCCCAGTAATATTCTGGACAAAAAATTTAATGGCCATACTTATGATTGTACCAAGGCCTAAATGGAAAGTGAACACGGATTACTAAAAACATCCATGTCCAGGTTGCGTAATGCTCTCAAATGCCAATCTTATTGGTGACTACATATTTGTTTCTTCCTAAGATTATATATTGAAACTCAACACTGTTGAACATGTCTAATCCTATCAGTCACTTTATACTTTGCCTAATTTTGTAATGTCTCTATTGATATCTGCTTTTCTGCATATTTTCCCCAGCTCATCCTAGTGACTGACTCTTCATATGTGCTGACATTTAAATTCAGTCTCTAACCGAAACCCTATTGCTAAAGAACTTTTGGTGCAAATCATATACTCACTCTTCCACCTAAACCTACCGACTAGCTTCATGATCCTAGCAACTATCCCTTTTTGACTGGATGTTCTCTTCTACATTCAATCATCCAAGGTACAAGTTCCTATGCCATTGTATATCGAATTATATGAGACATATTTGCAGAACATAATTCGTAGCTAAGTATCCCAATCAAGGGCTCAATGCCCTTCTGGGCTTCAAATCATACCTAGATTTCTGTTTTCATACTTATATTTCACCTCTATATTCTTGTAAATATCACAGGTTTCCAACACTATTATTCATCGCACAGAATGATTCCTAACCCAAATCGAACCTGTTATTAACCATAAACATACACTGTTCCCTCAAACTCATTTCACAAAAGAGCAGGAACAGAGTTGTTCTTACAATACAGGAAAGTAGGGGACCGTCCACCTGCTGAGAACCTCAAAGGTCCATGCAGAAATGATACTTGCACAAGTTGTAGGCATGTATGAAGGACCTGAGTGAGCAAAAGTCATCTTCCATGGCAAAAAAACCTAGTTAGAACGAAGGGACGTGTCTGAATCAGCCTCTCTCTTCTTATTGTAGAGAAGACTGACCAAAACAGGCCTGTGTGGAGAGCTGTTCCCGTTTGGCTATCGTTTATATTCCATTCTAACTTGTGAAAGTGTCACAAGAAGGAGCGGCTGGCTCCATCTCTTGGGACTCTTGGAAGCAACTGTTAGGACAAAGTGGTTGCCAAGGCAGTCACCTCATTCAGTTCCAAAGAAAGTGACATACCTCATTTCCTTGGTGATGGAACTCTCTGAACTTGGTATCCAAGAAGCCACCCAGTGGCAGTCCCAGTCCCAGTCCCAGTCCCAGTGGGCTCACTTGTTTGGATTTTCCAAGGACAAAGTCAGCCTTTCTTGGTACCTACTGATTTCAGGATGGCCAAATGCCAGTAGAGCTCTGAAGAGGGACCTTTTCTGAGAAAACAGGTAGTGGCTCACCGCTGGCTCCTCTCAACTTCACAGAGTTGGACAAGGAGACCAGATCTGAGACAAGACAGGCCAATTCGGGGAAACATTGTATGGCTCACCAGTCAGAGGACACTCCGGGTTGTCACAGACCTACTTGGGGAAAGAAGGTGCCTTTGTGGGAGTGGGTTTGGGTTTGTGGTTCTGTCTCATGTTCTGAGAATAGGTAGGAAAGGCGTTTTTTGTTTTTTTGTTTTTTTTTTTTTGGTTTTGAGTGGACTGTTCTAGTAAGTCGTTTGACAAGGCGAGTGTTTCTTTGTCTGTGTATCCCACTGTGTCTGGTGTTGTACACATTAGAAAAGAAAATGCATTAATGGATGTGTCCTGTCTAGTATAAATCTTCCCAAAATTCATCCTGCCCAATATATGAATGAACTGCAGCTTGTCTTATCAATGGGAAACACCTGCAATCTTCCTAAGTTGCTGGTTTCTTCCTAAATTCTGGCCACTCTGCAGAATAGGCTCACGGTTTTGTGTACAAGATATGTACCACCTCCAAGCTCTCTGACATGGCCAAGTACTGGAGAGCTGAAGAGAATGGCGAGCATCTCAAAAAACTCAGATATCAGTGTGACCAGGAAACTCTCAGTTGAGAGACCCTGCTTTGGACTTTTTGTTTAAGTACTGTTCTCTTGCAACTGAATATCTGGAAGGATTTTGCTTCCGGCCACCCCTTTGTGAAGCCTGAAGAATATAGTTTTGAAATGGAAATGAATGGGCATCACCTGTGGCTCTTTGCTTTATTGCTTTCGAAAGGGATGTGGCTGAATTAGCCTCTGCCTTGTTTGTGGCTGTGATTTAGATTCTAAGCACATGATGGATCTAAAGAATGATTCCACCTAGGTCTGGTTTGGTCCATCTTCACCACATTAAGAAAAGAGAGGCTGATTCAAACACGTCCCTTCGTCCTGACTAGGTTGTTTGCCATAGAAGATTACTTTTGCTCTCTCAGGTCCTTCATAGCTGCCTATATCTTCTCCAAGGATCATTTCTGCATGGACCTTTGAGGTTCTCAGCAGGTGGAAGATCCCCTACATTCTGTATTGTAAGACCAGCTCTGGCCCTGCTCTTCTATAAAGTTAGATTGAGGGAACTGTGTATGGTTAGGTTTAATACCTGGTTCAATTTGGGTTATGAATCATTCTGCGGGATGCATAATGGTATTGGGAACCTGCGATATTCACAAGAATATATAGGTGAAATATAAGTATGAAAACAGAAATCTAGGTAAGATTTGAAGCCCAGAGGGCATTGGGCCGTTGATTGGGATACTTAGCATTCAATTATGTTCTGCACAGATGTCTCAGATAAATCGATATACAATGGCATAGGACCTTGTACCTTGGATGATTGAATGTCGAAGAGAACATCCAGTCAAAAAGGCATAGTCAGTAGGATTAAGAAGATAGTCAGTAGTTTTAGAAAGACGAGTGAGTATAGGATTTGGACCAAAAGTTCTTTAGCAATAGGGTTTCGGGTAGAGAGTGAATGTAAACGTGAGCACATGTGAAGAGTCAGTCACAATGATGAACTGGGGAAAATATGTCAGAAAGCAGATATCAACAGAGACATTAGGAAATCAGGCAAAGTATAAAGTGAGTGATAAGATTAGATATTTTCAATATGGTTGAGGTTGAATATATAATCTTAGAAAGAAACAAATATGTAATTACGAATTGGATTGACATTTGAAAGCATTAGGCAATATGAACATGGATGCTTTTAGTTGTCCTTGCTCAGTTTCCATTTAGGCTTTGGTAGAATCTTAAGTGTTATCTTCGCTTTTTTTGTCCAGAATATTACTGTGATAAATGTATATGTAGATCAGGTGACATGAGTATTTCTTCCACCATTTTTTTTAGGAATAATTGGAAGACGTATAAATTAGTCTTGGGGGTACAAAGAGGTGTAACTTTGTTTATGAATACAGAGATAATGCATGAATAGTCCATACTGTGAATAAATAATATAACTGTATCTACTTTAAATAATGGATTGAATTATTATCTGAAATTATATATGAAATCATATATTGATATACAATCATTCATTCCAACCAGTTATACAACTAATGGAAATATTAGTGTTATGGTTTATCATGAAGGGTGTGTGAGTTTTGGTTCAAAAATGATTATGGAAAACGAAAATAATGACTTTGGAAAGAAGCCTCATTAAAAGACCAGTGAAGAAACATGGAGAAATACATGTGTTCTGAAGTAGGAAGTGATTGTAAGTAAAAAAAATGCCTATGAATTTGTGAACTTGTGGATGAAATACATATCCTATGATGTGCATAAACTGAAGAAATAGTAATGTACCAGTGTTGAATAAAAATGAACATCAAAATGCACATCATTTCCCATAGGAATCTACTTGCATTGATGTTATACTGGATCAGTTACTGTAGAAATATTAGGATTTGTATGCACCATTCACTGAAGTTAGTTGTGAGTACTAGGAAAGAAATATGTAGTTCAGGTAGATGAATATTTGTGAGAATAATCTTGTGAAATTTTGATTATAAATCCACACATATGAATATGAATGAATTTAGGGAGTGTATAATAAGACACATATATTACATATTTTGATAAATCTGTAGAGTGTGTATATATATATATATATACAGACACACACACACACACACACACACACACACACACACACAACCTGATATTAAAAACTAGCAAAATATATGCCGATCAAAATTCATCATGAAATATATATCATAAAGATCCAAAAATATTCTTTTGACTGAACATGGGTTTATGTATAGTGTTGTTCTACTGGGAAGCTCACCCATAGGTTGAATTTTCAGTTCCAACACCATTTTGGAAGAGTGATGTCTTCTCACACTTTGTATCTGCCAAGTCATGTAACTCACAAGAATGTACGTGTGATCCCCATAGGATTCTATTTGTGCATATAAAAATACATGTGCTGAATAAGCTCCAGAGAAAGGGAGACAGTAATTCACATATTTGTTAACTTTAAAAACACATGGAGAACTATTTCAATTAAAAATTGACTAGATTTATAACACCTACCCTTTCTCATGCAAAAGTCAATTTCAACTCTGAACTGCGTGTATTTATATACTGTTTTGGTTATTTTTCTCTATCATATTAGGATTAGTAGTCAGAGTCTAGTAGAATATGGGTTAGTGTCAGGTATTCAGAAATTCGAATGGAAAATAGGAAAATTAATCTAATATGTATGCAAATATGTGCTACAAAAAATCTTCCCACTCTCATCCAGAACAATGCCTTGACATTACCTTCGCCCCAAGTTAGACACATTTAGAGAAGAAGAGTTAAAAAATCTGTGATTACATTTCTGGAATGGAAAATGCTCATGAGTGCACAAAATTGGAGGTGGTATAGGAGTTTCTAAAAGTAAGGACAGGGTACACACTCCACAAACATGGAGCTCTGCCAGCCTAACACTTTTTGAGAAACTGCCACTGAGGTTGTGCACTTGAAATATATGTTGTTGTCAGGAGTTAAGTTTCCTTTGCAGTGACACCCTCAAAGCTGGGTGTGCGTCTCTGAGACCTTGAGGACATAGTTTCTTATTTTCCAATGTACACGAGGCAGCAGTGCTGAAGTCTCTCTTTGTAGGTTAACTGTGGTGACTGGGGCTTAGTGTCTCCCCATGTGGAATGTGAAGCCAATTGGTCATCCTCCACTTTTTGTGGTGTTTCTTGCTGCTGCACTGGGAGTTTGGTATTTGCTTCTTGAAATACAACAGTTCAACTGGTACACCGTGCTGGAGGGAATTCTGTCAAGTGTGGTGGGTCAGGGTCTGCAAGAAAGTGCACCATCCAGGCTTCGCTGAAACTTTAGTGACACACCATAAATTTTGGCCTTCCCTGGCCAGACAACGACCCTCTCTGAGGCTCTAATTGTCCTCATAATTTCTGATATTGGGACCAGCAAAAATAAATAAATAAACTACCATTTGTGTCATGCTTGTCAAAGTTCTGTTTTCTGTAACCCCCCTTTTGTGTAACTTTCTGGGCCATATAGCTGGGCTATAGGAAAGGTGGGGTTGCTGTTTTGTTCCTGCCGTTTTGGGAGGGAGAGGCAGCCCAGCTGGTTGACATAATAAGCTTGCCTCAATTTGATTTTAGTTGGAGTCAGTGTTCTTTTTTTTGCTTTCTCATCTAACCTTTTTGAGTTTCCCAGCAAGATGACCCTGCCGACCAGATCACAAGACCAGACTGCTGGAAATTCTGAATCTGGCCTTCCCTCCAGGGCTCCGGGCTGGAGAGCCACTCTAGGGGGTGCACATGTTGAGATGTTCCAAGGCCTTTGAGTGAGCGTTCGGTCCCAGGAGCACTGCAGTGAACCACCTCACTAAAACTATTAGCTAGCATCTGGTGGAGGAGGCCTCAATAATTAAGTGCTGCCTTTATAACATCGGATATCCGTTAAAGAAAGATCTGTTCTGATGACATAGAGGTGTCCTGGGGAGGCTCACATATACTCCTTTTTGGGACAGTAATGAGAATCATTCTGTCTTCTGTTCTGTTCTGTAGGGAATTCCTCTGGAATGGTAGAGAGGTGCTGACTGGCATGCACGCGGTCCTACTTCGGAGCTTTAGCAAGACGTTGCATTGCTCCTCTGTTTTTCTGTTTCGAGTCCTGGTTTCTGTTTTTTGTGTTTTGTTCTGTGTTCTATGTTTTTCTTGTTTGTTTTGTTCTGTGATTTCTGTGGCAAAATCTTAACTATATTGGACGTGAAAATGGGTAACAAAGCAAGTAAAACTGACATCCCTTTGGACTGTGTTTTAAGGAACTGCGATGAACTTTACCCCCCTTTGTTAAGCAGAATGAGAGAAGCCCCTAGCTGGGTGCCTGGAGCACACCCACTGAAGAGGACAATGCCTGCTGTGGACCTGAGAACTGAGTATCTCCCAGGTTAAAAAGTGAATCTCCATTAAAACCCCTTGTCCCTCCAGATCCAGAGAGTCACAACATTTGGGCAGAGTCCCCTGTGTTTTTCCTTTGTTACCAAAGCAATAACCCCCCCCCCTTTTTCTTTTTCTAAAAACCTTGTCCTCATTATTAAATTGGCATTAATTGGCTTCAAGGTCAGGAGCCGAACTTTAAGTTACAAATTTTGCTACATCTCCCCCCCCCCCCCGCTTAGTCCCGGAACTTTTTTAGAACTGACTACTTAAATGTTAGTAAAGTAAATGTAGCATGCTTGGGGTGGATCCAAACCAGAGTAGCTGATCCTGTAAGTAAAAGGAGGGACTGAGGGACTCCCAGCAGCTGCCGAAGCCCTGTTGCTTCAGGGAATTCCCTCCTTTCTTCCCTGCACTGTAAGGATGATGCCACCTCTGTCTTCTAAAAAAGAGAAAAAGAAAAAGAGGACACTAAATGCATTAAAGTCACCATGGAGACCCTTGATTGTACATTTCAGGTTGCCCCTCTTTTAAAACATCTGGTCCCCCCCTGTTGACATCTATGGTGCCACTGGTGTAGGGGATTTTTCTCTTATCTGCTCTGGTTTAAAGGGTTCTGTCTGACAGCCACAGTCTGGACCTCCTTTATGTCTGTCTTGTGTCTTTGTTTCTGGCCCTTTAAGACACGTGCAATAATGTGTTGATATTATAAATTGTTTTTGGGGAATGATCTTAGCTGAATGTGTGTCTAAATGATGATGTTTTATTGTAACAATCTGGTATCTGAATGGGTTTTTGAAGCATTGCACAATCTTGCAGTTAAAAGTCGGGTTTAGGTAATTGTTTAGTTTATGATTTCAGATAATTCATGCCAGAGAACTTAAATACTAAGGATGGAAAACTAAAGAACTCTACTTCCAAGTTGGCAAGTAACTTCCCAATCACTCAGTCTTTTTTTTTCACCAATTTTGAATTGGGTAGCCTGGGAAAATGTCACTTTGTGCACCAGAGCATTAATCTGGACAAGTATTGTAAATCATAGTATGATATCTGTTGACAAAACAAGATGTAAAGATATAAAATTTTGTGAATTGTATCTTAAACTTGTACCATAATTTTCAACATCCGAACCTGAAAATTATGGTTAAAATGCCTTAGGCCTGAGGTGTCTGCTCAGAATAGCAGTTTTTTCTTCCTCCTTCCAGACCTCAGCCATGATTTATTTTGAAAGGCAAATGAAAGAAGCCTGCAAGATTATTAGGAGACTGATCTGAGGCCTAAGAAAAAAAAGGTAAATTGTATGGTATTTACTAATTACTGACCAGTCATTTTTTCTAGGACTCTTATTTTTTTCCTTAGATACTTTATTTTTTTTTTTTGAGCTCATGATTTTGATCATACAGACCTAGGTTAATGTTTTTCTGATCAGTACTATCTTTGACCAACTTTGGAATTTTTGAAACATTGCAATGGAGATTTCACCTGCGAAAAGCTAAAAGGCCTTTACTATTATTACGTGTGCTCAATTTTGTTATGTGTTGTATGTCTATATATACATATGTCCGTATATCATATATATGATACACAAATTAACATATATAAGGAGCACTCATAAAAAAAGCGCTCATATAAACAAATTTTAAAAAGTGGATCCAAAGGTCTTTAATTCACGTGATTTAAATGGTTCAATTAAATTGGATAAACAGATAAAAATAAATGTTTTTAAATTTAAGCTTTCAAGTTTTTCTAGGTATTCAAAAATCTAATAAAATGTTAATATCTACAAAATGTCTAATATGCCTTGGTTCTAGGACTTTTCCTTCAACATAAAAATGGTTTACACTCTTCAATACATTTGTCTAATATTTTGATAAATAAGTAAAGTAAATTTGATATGGGATTACTCATTCATGAGTACTTTTGTTAGATATCTGATTGACTTCCTAACGTCTGTATAAGTTTGACTAAAGTCTGTAAAGGATAGTAAAAATCAATCATGTGTTAAAGAGACAAAAATTTCTTAAAACATAAGTTTACCCATAGCATTTGTGTTTATTAAGTTTTATTTTTTCTAGAGCAAGCAACCATAGAAATTAAACAAGTGATTAAATTAGAACTGTTATTTTAGAGCACTGTATTGCCATTTCTTTAAAAGCTAAACTTGGTTAATGTAGAAACATCAATGTAATTGTGATGCTACTAATGTGCTCATATCAGGTATGCAAGTCTGTAAGGTAAAAATTTTAAAAGAGGATTATATCAAGCTAGTGTTCTGAAGTTGTACGGTAAAAAATGTATTGGGGATTTATTCACCTGTTACCAATAAGATATGCAAAGTTTTATGTTACTTTTTACATTGGGGAACAATTTAAATGTATTTTATGTTAATTAGAGCCTAATCTATGTAAAGGTTAAAAACTTTCAGCATTTCTTTAATTCATGTTTTAAAAGTGATATTATATGTTGTTAGCTAATGTTCATGTGACCTCAAACAATTTATGTAAACTTAGTAAAATAATATTTAAAAATTAAAGATCAGCTTTAGAACTAAAACACTTAATATTTATAAAGAGCCCTGCCTTACCTGAGATAAGGCTGTGTGTCCCATCTTACTACATGTGAGAATGACTACAAAAGCAGTAGGTCAGATTTTATTTCTTTAAAGTTATGTTAAAAGTTCTTTTTTTATGTCAAAATAACTAGGATCTCAAACAGGGGATATAATGTATTACTCAGCCAAAAAATTCAGTGTAGCTATTACACGAACTAAGTATTTTTACTCTTGTTATAAAATTTTATTTTGTAATTTCCTTATATGTGATCTAGATTCTCTGTTAGTGTTTTACAGAAGTGTTGCTTTAAGAACAAAACATGGGTTAATTTCAGAGAGTAAGTTATCACCTACAAGACAGACAGAATAATACAGATCCCAATTAATAAAAAGATAAATAATTATAAAGTTATAGACATTAAAGCCCAGTGCTCTTAATATAAGGATGTTAAAATTTATTTGATGGATGTTTAAGATTAGGATTTAAAATTAAATTTAAATGAAAAGGGCCAAAAAAACCCAATATTTGTCTCTTGCCCTCTGAGTCAGTCTGAATCCAGGGAACAGGAGACTTCACTAAAGAGTTTTGCAACTCTGGGCCACATAAACTCCCCATCAGGGAGATTAATGAGACCACTGGAGAATAGAAAGCCAATCAGTGCATTTGCTATGAAGAGGAGAGTCATCAGAGAAGGGAGAAATCCCTGATGCTTCCCAGGGAAGCCACATGGTCAAGCAAGACCTAGACCCACCTAGCGCAAATGGC